>NW_027279711.1:0-133022 GCF_046629955.1 Centroberyx affinis
GAGAGGACACAAGGAGAGAAGAGAGGAGAGGAGACAAGGAGAGAGGAGAGGAGAGGAGGAGATTGTATATTGTAGTAAAGAAAATGAAAGCTGTATCTCTCTGTGTGTCTCTGCAGCTGGGCACGTCTCCGCTGCACCTGGCGGCTCAGTACGGTCACCACTCCACAGCCGAGGTGCTGCTGCGCGCCGGAGTCAGCAGGGACGCCCGCACCAAGGTGGACAGGACCCCGCTGCACATGGCCGCCACTGAGGGACACTCCAGCATAGTGGAGCTGCTGGTCAGGGTGAGGGGAGCCGTCTGCTGTGTGTGTGTGTGTGTGTGTGTGTGTGTGTGTGTGTTTGTAAGCTTGACTACCTGATGGAGATGTAAGCAAGCATTGTGTCTGTGTGTTTGTGTGTGATGCATAATAAACTTGTCAAAATCTTACTTTGTTGGTGTTAACAGACTCGAAACACCCAGATAGATAGATAGATAGATAGATGGATGGATGGATGGATGGATGGATGGATAGATGGATAGATAGATAGATAGATAGATAGATAGATAGATAGATAGATAGATAGATGGATAGATAGATAACACCTTCCTGT
Source organism: Centroberyx affinis (assembly GCF_046629955.1). Classification (NCBI taxonomy): domain Eukaryota; kingdom Metazoa; phylum Chordata; class Actinopteri; order Beryciformes; family Berycidae; genus Centroberyx; species Centroberyx affinis. The sequence continues at coordinate 592 of NW_027279711.1, forward strand.
AATGTAAAAAAAAATCTTAACATAAAACATGCTTTTCCTCTTATTACTTGTTCTCTTCCTGGTCCTGATGTTAAATCGTGCCACTTACATATTTTATAAATTACTTATGTATTTCAATGTAATTCAGCTGATTTGGTATGAGAAATGTATGGATGAGTGCCAAACAAACCTTGATTTTAGTGTTTGGACAATGTCCCTAGGTGTCCCAAAAAACCCAAAAGGATTGTCCAAACTCTGTATTGCAAACACACAGCATTCAAAGAAGCTTGTCTAATGTTTCTGAGATCCTAAATGGTGTTTATGAATCATATTTTGATCTTATCACATTTGGTTTACCTGCAATTCCCCTGTAAACACCAGTTACTTACCTTCCCTACTTAATTAGCTACCAACATCTATCCTCATCTCTTCCCCCCCTTCTCCCTTTTTTTCTTTTTTTTTCTCCCCCCCTCTCCTCCTCTCCTCCTCTCCTGCCACCGGGGGGCGCCGTGCGTCCGTGCAGAGCGGCGCCGACATCAACGCCAAGGACATGCTGAAGATGACGGCGCTGCACTGGGCGGCTCAGCACGGCCACAGGGAGGTGGCCGAGCTCCTGCTGAGGTACGGCGCCGACGTCCACTCCCTCAGCAAGTTCGACAAGACGCCCTTCGACATCGCCATGGATACCAGCAACACCGAGCTGATGATACTGCTACAGGTGGACGGAAGGGGGAGAGGGAGGGGGGTTTGGGGGATAGAAAGCGAGAGAGACAGACATTCAGACTCTCTTGGGGAGAGAAGAAAAACAGGGAGGGGGAGATGTGAGAAAGAGATAGACAGATGATGGGAAGAGAGAGAGAGACAGAGGAACAAAGACATAGATGGGGAGGAGAGAAGAGAGAGAGAGCGACAGGCCAAGCCAAGATAGAAGGATTAGAGAGAGAGAGAGAGAGAGAGAGAGAGACTGATAGTCACATAGAAGACAGATGAGGTGGAGAGAGACAAGGAGGAGAAAGAGAAGAGAGAGAGAGGAAGAGGAAGGGAGAGACAGTTAAGGGGTAGAGAGAGGGAGGATGAGAGACAGAGAGGCAGAGAGAGAGAGAGAGAGAGAGGGTGGGGTAGACAGAAAGACAGCTGAGGGGGAAAGAGGGAGAGAGAGACAGGTTGATGTCAGTTCAGCTCTATTTCTATAGCTCTGGCACAAGGTTAAAAGACAAGATAACAGAACTGACCCGGAAACAATCTTAAGAGACCAAAAATGACCAAGCACATTTAAACAAAAGCAGGTAAAATAGGATGAAGGGGGACAAGAGAGAGAGAGAGAGATAGATGAGGGGGGGAAGAGAGGGAGAAATAGATAAATGTGAAGAGGGCGGGGGGCGAGAGAGAGAGAGAGGGAGAGAGATAGACAGATTCGGAGGGGAGAAAGAGACAGAAAGGTGGGGGGATTCAGACAGAGAGAGAGAGAGATGGGGGAGATAAACAAAGAGAGGGATGGAGGGCGAGAACGGAGGAAAGCAAAAGAGAAAATTAAGAACGAGAAAGAGAGAGCGAGCATGTGTGTGATTGCTTGTGTGTGTGTGTGTGTGTGTGTGTGTGTGTTTGCATAGCCTCACACACAATTTAAAAATGCGTTTGATGTTCCCCTAAGTGCGAGCGGCGAGGCTCCAGTCGGACTCTGGGCGGCGTTGCTATGGTTTCAGCGGCCATGCAGCCTCTCTCTGTCAGACAGCCATGTTGCAAACTCATTTCCTGCCTATAATACCCGCATTTAGACACCATCTCACACACAAAAAAAAACGGATTAAGCCTCTTTCCTGTTAAGATATTTAAAAGAAAATCCACGCTTACAGAATCGATAGTTCAGGATTATTCCCTTCTGTTCGGTCACGTTGGAAGTTTGGGGAAGAGACTATTTGGGAACGTGCGGGTTTACATAAGGCCCGTCTTTATATAACAGAGGTGTGTGTGTGGGCCTCGGGCGGGACGGGGGAGGCTCTGGATCACCATTAGGTAGCTTTTTCTCCTCAGATAGGAGTGTTAAGCGAGCCGGGAAAGATAGTAGGGCCGTGAGCAAAAGCAACCGGGTGACCAATACAAGAAAGACATCGACACAAAACACCCACCTCAACCCCCGAAAATATATAATCCTCTCCTCGGGTCGGCGTGACTAAACACCCTTTGGCAGAGAAAAAAGGTCTGTAGCAGATCTTTTGTGCCAGATGAGTCACTGCACCTGCAACTTTATGATAACTTTTGTTTGTGTAGCACTTTTTCTAAAAGCAATGTTTACAAAGTGCTTTACTTACAATAAAACCCAAAGAGATAGCGATGTAAAAGTAGCACGATTAAAAAAAATAAAATAAAGTTCAATTAAAAAGAAGAATCAATTAAAAAAAGGAATAAAGGTAATATAAGAGATAAACAGATACAACTAGAAAACTGAGACACAGCTAACAACAGATGGAACTTTACATAAAAGTGTGTGCCAAACCACATGAACGCCCAGACAAATAAAAGTTGTCCCCAAAAGAGACAGTAATAAATAACTAAATAAGTAAAAAAAAAAAACAAGTAATAAAATGGAGATACAAGTATATGGAGCAATTCACATAAAAGCCTGTCGGTAAAAGTGTGTTTTTAGAAGGGATTTAAAAGATGAAACTGAAAATAAATGAACCTGCCGAGAATCATTTTTACCGGCCAAAATGATGAGTATGCATTATTCATTGAAATATGTCACCCTGCCCATTTTAAATGCTATTTCCTATATAGACTCAAGTACAGTGTGTTAATTTAAAACGTACTCACTCACTTATACATTGGATCATGAAGTGCAACAGAATTATTATAATATAGCCGAAGCATTCAAGTGTGTCAGAAAGTTACCTTAAAGAAAGAAAGAAACCTTATTGATTTATTGCCAAAAAAACAAAATGATCAGTTGTCATCTGTAGTGTCACTGTGTTGTATTTTTTGTATATTGTTGTGTGTAAAAATATATCTTTTAATTGTTCCGGGGGTGAGGCCAAAGATGTTTTTCTAGCCTAATTTGGACAGTAAAGTATTCTATTTTAATTCTGTGTGTGTGTGTGTGTGTGTGTGTGTGTGTGGTTGAAGCCAAGGGTGTGGGTGCTATGTCACACTAAGAAAGGTTGTACTACTATTCATTGGTGTGTGTGTGTGTGTGTGTGTGTGTGTGTGTGTGTGTGTGTGTGTGTGTAGGACGGCATGCAGAACCAGGTGAACATGAACCCAGAGCCCCAGTACATCATCCCTGCTGGTGGGATGGTCAGCCTATCAGAACTGGTCACTACTACCACCAAGACCACCACAGGTAGGCAGCACACACACACACACACACACACACACACACACACACACACACTCTGGAAGGAGAGCCTCAGCAGAGTCCACATATCAGCTCATTCAGTATAAAATAATTCACCGACTCCATTTACTCCCAAACCAGATAGAGTAAAATGTGTCCTTCTGTTCGTTCTGCTCGTTATGCTCGTTATGCGGATCTGCCTCTGGCTCTGACACATCTTCTCTGGTCCTGTCCCGGGCTTCACAGCTTCTGGACTCAGTTTTACCCTCCAGTACGCCAGAGGGATTTCCCCCTCTGACACACAAATTGCTATGCTGGGATGTTCCCTATTCAATTTCTGTGAGCGAGACAGTAAATCGTAATTTTCTGTGGTTGCTTTTTCTGTTTTCTGATATTTGATGTGAAATGTACATGGTGTAAATCAGTGGTTCTCAACGTGGGGTCCGGGGACCACCAGGGGTCCTTGAGGGGGTTCCAGGGGGTCCCCAGCAAATTGATGAATTGTTAAACTTCAGCATTATTTCATTTACAAGAAGTTAACACAATTAGAGAATGTAGAAGAATGACTGTTTTGATCATAGTTTCTCTGTTATCTCTCTACTTACAATACAGATAGTGATGGAATTCTGGACAAAATCATATCTAACAATAAAAACATTCTCAGATTTGGGTCTGAGAGATAAAATCTCATCAAAAGGGGGTCCGTGGCCCTAATGTGGACTAAACTAGGGGTCCTTGATATGAAAAAGGTTGAGAATCACTGGTGTAAATAATTTGTCGATACATTTTCACGGTTCTCAAACAACAGCAGGATCATTAATCATTAAATTGTTCTCAAAATGTTAACATGATTCTCTAGCTTGTTAGCATTTTGTGACTTCCACATAATTAAATTGTAATGATCATGCAGTTGTTTTGACAGCCGTGAAAAGGTTATGGGTGATAAACAACACCAGATACAACCACAGAAAATGTCAATATTTTTGTTTTGCCCATAGAAATTGAGCAGGGCTCGTCTCTTGTATCGCACTTTGTGGGTACTAACCCATTTGAAACGTCACACCATTTTTATCTATGGTAGCAAAAAAAAAAAATGCATGGAAGGAAGTCAAACCACCCAACTTCCAAACGTGGCTTTATGAGTTGACCACTGCTCTACAAATGGAAAGAATTTGTTTCTCCAGAAGTAAAACAATTGGCAATTTTTTAAAGGTTTGTCAGTTCTTCTTAGACGTTATAGAGACAGATCCTCTTCCTCTCCCCTTTACTGCTGCCTGAGGAAGAGCACTGAGCTCAAAACGCGTTGCATATTCTGCATGTTTACAGCCTATATATGGTCACCTACTCATTATGCACTGGAAAACCTCAAATCTTTTTTTAAATCTTTGACGGTGCACATGTAAGATGCTTCCTTCTATTCTGACAGAGACAGAACAAACATGATTATGACGTGCAGCGATGTCTTATCATCCCTTATCATTTCTTCTTCTCCCTCTGCACGTTATATTATTCACTCAGATTCTGTCTACACTGGCTGTGTTTTGGTACTTTATCTGATTCCCTGTGCATACTGGTGTACTAATATTGTGCAACAGGTATTTTTATTTTTTGTTTTCTATCTGATTTGTTTTATTCTTTTTGAGATATTTGGAGAAGCCTTTAAATAAAATATTCCAAACTTGCACTCCTTCATCTACACTTATTTTTCTTCCCTGAAAGCAGCTTGATTAGTCTGTGCTTGCATAACATTGAGGCTTTCTTTGACATTTCACACCCAGGTATTGTCCTGGGTGTTATCTAACAATACCAGCTCACTCTTTTTCTTCAGGAAAATCAGAGGACGCCATAGCTGCCGAGTCGGTGGACACGGCCATTCAGCATGTGGTGGGCGACGGGGGTCAGAGGGTCATCACCATAGTGACGGACCAACACGGCAACCTGCAGCCCGCCGGCCTCGGCCAGCAGTTCTTCGTCACCATGCAGGGGCAGCAGAGTGAGTGGGAAGCACACCGGCTCACTACTCTGGATTCACCATTTGTTAGAATCACACTGTAGCAATGCCAATTAGAGTAATGTGACACTTCTGCAGGATTTGACACAATGAGAAGAATTCAAGCAAAACAGGCTTTGCAGTTGCATCAGGAAACTAGAGGAAACTTTGGCTGGTGCAAACGGCCTCAAGATGTCACTGCAGTTAATTTGCATTTACTTGAGTTTGAAAGCAACCCATGGAAAAACCTTGGAGGAAATCAAGATTCAAGATTCAATACTTTATTGCCATATCAACAGAATTGATTGGAATTTGTGTTAGTGAGCTCACTTAAACACAGACAAACACATATAACCACTCACTTAAAAAAAAACAACACATAATACATAAAAAAAAAAAAGAAAGTTGATAGAAACTGATAGATAACATCCAAGCCATAAAGTAATCATAAAAGCATAAAACAAATGGGTAGAATAAAATAAACTCCAACACATAAGAATCCTGACCACAAGAAACGGCTCATCAGAAACGGGTTCTAATGTGATGACCTCCTCTGTGAAAAATGTGAAAAATGTAAAAATAGACACTCAAAAGTCCAATTTTGTTAAGATCAACTTAAAATGGCAACATCTTGAGGCTGTTTGAGCTAAGCTGGTGCCATCTTGGAGGTCCACTGGAGAATTGGCCACTTGATACTATTGGCTAAATATAACAAACAATCAAATATAAACAACTAAATATAATAAACAAGTAACTCCTGTGCATTGACTGTACATTAGAGCCTGTTCTGACTGCTGTTCTCTGTCTGCAGTGGTGGCGTTGCCGGCCAGTGCCATCACAGAGGAGGTGGTGGAGGAGGAGCCTCAGCAGCTCCCGCCCACACGCAAGAGGAAGTCAGACCCTGCAGCCAATCACAACAGCCCCAAAGACAAGGTGAGCCAATAGTAGATGGATTTATTTTATGGCTTCTCTGGACTGAGTAACCTCTTGACAGTTCCATGTAAGTTGATGCAACAGCTGTCACTGGGGACTAGAGACATTTTTTCTTAGACCGATTCTATGAAAAAATAGAAAGACATCTATAAGTGATTCAGTGATTCAGAAGTCAGTGATTTGATACAATTGCAATCTTAAATATCTAAGTTTTCATTTTATCTAATTTTATCTCATATGACATCAAGCATCCATGTTTACTATTTACTATGGTTGGGACTTGTGGTGATCAACAAAAAAATACAATCAATAATCAATATTATTATTTTTATGTAGCTTGACAACATTAGCGAAGTTTGTATGAAAAATCCCACATAGTGAGGAAGACAAACCGTTTTGTTGCACCGGCACAAAACCAAACATTAGCAAAGTTCTCAGTGTCACCTGCCTTTCTTTCACCGACCTTTCACAGCAATGGGAAAATCTGACCCACTGCTACCCACTGAAATCTGAAAATGTTTCATTGCACCCCACCAAAAAATGAAAATAGTTAGTCGTCATAAAAAATGCATCCAAATACAACTTCTGTGGACAGCTACTTATTTGTTTTGGTTGTGGTTGACATTGTAGTGTTTGGTTTGCTGTAAAACATAAACTCCCCAAGTGCATATGGGTTAAGTGTGGAAAAAGCTGAAGATAAATATCATGAGTGAACAAAATCTACAGAAATCTTCAATCATGGCGTTTGGCAGCTTCAACGGGGCTTGACTGCATGATCATCCAACCTCCATTTTGTGCTTTTTCCAGAGGGCCAAAGACAACCGTGAGCAGCTCCAGCGGCAGCTGCAGGAGGCCAACCGGAAAGCCCAGGAGTACCGGGAGCAGTTCCTGCAGAAGGAGCAGGAGGCCGAGCAGTACCGCCTCAAACTGGAGCAGGCCATGGCCGTCAGCAACAGCAACGACATCGCCGCCGCCGTCACCGCCACGGTCACCGCCGAGGCCACTGTCACCGGGACCAACGGCGCTGAACTGAAGGAGGTGGAGGAGGTGGTGGAGGAGGAGCAGCTGGAGATCACGGAAGGAGCTGCAGTGGAGGAGAAGGCAGTGGAGGAGGAGGAGGGCAGGGTGGAAGGAGAGGAGAGGAAAGAGGGAGAGGAGGAGGTCGTGGGCGAGCTCCCGGAGGACGCCATCCTGGTGAACGAGGGTGAGCTGGATGTAGCGGAGGCCCGGGACACCGAGGTGACGGAGGCGTCTCCGGCCAAGGCTGCTCCCTCCAGGAGAGGCCGGGGGAGGGGGAGGGGCAGACGCAGACGCTAGCCCACGGTTTTTAAAATGTTTCTTGTCACTCCATGTCACTGATTTTATGATATTTTTTTAAAAATATGAACGGTTTTGTAAATATGTTGATCCTTTCACACCGCACCTGTGAAGAAGACAGTTTAGTGTATTTGTAAGCACACGCTGAGCCTGGAGAGGGAGCAGTCAACGCCACGGACTTTGACGACGCTCAATTCTTCACCGCTACATCACTTTGGTTTTCTTACCTCTAATTTACCTGTAATTTCTTGAACAACCTCCCAAATTGCATGGGAGCTGCGTTGGAAACTTTCACTTTTTTTGTCTGTCATCTACCACCGCCACAAAGGGCCAGTACATCCCAAAATTCACCACACAATCACTATTTAAAGAGCCAAATGGTTTGTAAGAACTGAAGAGGACCTCCAGATGACTGTGTGGTTAACAGCCACAGCAGCTGGTAGAGAAAAACGTTCCAGACAGAGCCAGAGATGACCAGAAATTCACTGGTGGTTGGTGGATGAGGTTAAAAAAACATGCCTCAGGATGTGTGATCTCATTTTAGGTGTGTGAGATATACAAGCCTTGCGCTTTGTAAATACTTTCACAGGCCAACTAGCAGTGCAAATTCAACCTTAGGTCAATGGAGGCAAGTTAAGAAGTGAGTCAGTCTACATCGATTCCCACATTCCCCAATCCCAGGTCAGTTACATCACCAGCAAACTGAGAAATCAATGGCCAGGAGACATATATTCCAAAATCATGCACTTGTGTTGCGGTCGGTCCCTCCTGCTGAAACACTGTTGCCACTACAACTAGCATCACTAGCTGTGGTTTCTGGTGCTCTGAATGCAGATTTAGCCTTAAAATTCCTTAAACCTAGTCTTCATGTGAAAACCGAAGTAGCTCAAATTGAAATCAGTCCTGTTTCTCTCTCCTTCTGTCATGTTAGTCTATGTTAATGTGTGACTAAGTATGACCACATTCTATAGGTTTCCGATTTATTTTGTACCATGTAAATGTAATGTAAAAAAAAAAAAAAAGTAATGATGATGTTTTTTATGTCAGAGTCTAGTCATTTTATTGTTTATTGGATACTGTTAGTTGTAGTCAGCCCTCGACCGTCTCAGGCAGATGGGATTGTGTGTGTGTGTGTGTGTGTGTGTGTGTGTGTGTGTGTCTGTGAAGCCAAGGTATTGCCTCCCACCTTCCTTTGCAGTCTTAACACTAAAATCCCTTCACAGTAACAGGGAGTTGTACCGCTATTTCAGCTTTGCTTTCAGTCCAGTTTCAGTTTCTAAGTCATTCTCCAGTTTACGTTATTTCTCCTGATAGGATTTGTTAATGAAGGACCTCTTTCTTGTCTGTGACCATGGACTGTGACTTTTTTCGCGCGGTGAAATGCGCCTCAGTAGAGCTGCACAATATGGACAAAAATAATCATGAAACAATTACAGTAAAAGCACTTCACCCGCTCTTATCCTGAGCGACCTACAGTGAGCAGATAGAGGCTCAGTGGCTCAAGGAGGACACTTCAGCAGGAAACACGGACATTATCTGTTGTGGGGATCGAACTTGTGACCTTTAGGTTACGGAACAGTCTGTTTAACTACCGGCCCACCCTGCACTTAATGCTTTTGGTGTACATTGTGGTTGTAAAACGAATTGTGATACATGTGGAGAGAGTTAGCCATCTGATATGAAGGAAAAAAACAATATGGGGTTGAAAAATTAAATAATATTACAAATTGTCTGTTTGAATTATATGAAAGTTTTTACACGTCCTGTTAGGGGGATTCTCTCATCCGAAGCGCCATACAGCTCCAGGAGTTCTCGCATTTTTAGCGTGGCTGTGCCTCGGGGGAATCGAACCCCCAACCCTGGCAGTGTTAGTGCCATCAGGCCACTTTGTTTTGCCGGCCGGGGATTCTGCACTCCACCAGAAAAAAACTTTGAGTTAGGAGGCCAAAGGCAAGAATTTCCCCCGCCCAAGAAAAATTGCAGTTATAAATGTGAAGTTGATTGTTTTTTGTGCAGCCCTGCTCCTCACTATGGAATCTGACAGTGGACATTTGTTTACACATTTGCACTCAGAGGCTGTATTTACGCAGTAGCATAAAATCTGACTTTTAAATCTTTGTGGCTCAAACCTGATCTTCTCATGACTGTCTGAACATGGGGAAAAAATCTGATTCCATTGTTGTTTATCTCACTGTTTAGATATCCATCATAAGATCAGATCTGCAATTTTACCTTGATTCCATAACAGTAATATGCAATCCCCCATTGAGTTAAAAATCAGATTTGCCGTCCTCATGTAAATGCAGCCTTAGACCAGTAGTAGGTCAGTTTGTAGCACTACAGCTTAAAAGTTCTCTCAACTGGTTGATGTTATGATGGCTTATTATCTTTCAGTGTGTGTGAGTGAAAGATACATGTTTGGGAAATAAAATGTAAAAACAAAATGTAATAATGTTGCATAGTTTTGTATCTGTAATACTTTTTGAAAGAAAATGTTACTTTTTAGAATTCAATAAATACGCACTTATTGTTATTCTACCCTTGCTTTTTCTGTTCGTTTCTCAGTTCTGATTCACTAACACTTACATAAAGATGCAGAGGAGTGACCAAGTCAACTTTAAAGGTGACTCGAGTCCCAAGTCAGTCTCAAGTAAAGTCCCAAATCTAAATGTAGATTACAAAGTCAAGTCCAAGTCAACTCCATGTCATTAATAACTAAGTCTCAAGTCTAAATGTAGAACAGCAAGTCAAGTCAGAACAAATCAAGAATCCAGTATCAATTTAATATCTTAAAGAAAACTAAATATCTAGGACTTTTCAATGCAATATGGTTTTAATAGGATAAAAACTTGGTAAGAGCATCATGAGTTTGATTTCTATAATCAGTTTCAACTTCAATAAATTCAGTCATTCCATACAAATTCATAAAACAGAATTTAAATTCAGTCGTCTGCTGGAACAAATCTCATCACTTTCAATCTAAGTCATTTACACAAACACAAGATCTCAAGTTAAGACTTTAGAAACCTTTTCAAGTCAAAGTCAAGTCCCAAGTCACCAGAACCCAAGTCAAGTCTCAAATATTCTCTTCATGCATCGAGTCAAGTCTCAAGCATCATGACTGGAGTCTGACTCGAGTCCAAGTCCTGTGACTCGAGTCCCCACCTCTGGATGCAGGCATTTAATAATAATAATGCAGTGAAAATGTTTTTGACCGGTGTTTGATCTTCTTCATTTCTGTACATTTTTCACATTGAATTTGGTCTTTTTTTGGGGCGGTTGTAGGCACTTATACCCCAACTTTTTACTATTGATTACCAGTAAAGAGTGTGATCATACTGGGCAGCTCCCAGTAGAGGACTGTAGTGTCTGTGTGAGAGGAAAGCAGTGTGTTGCTGTCAGCTCTCTCTCTGGGTAAAAAAAATATGAAAGAAGTAAGTACAAAATATCTCAGTGGGTTTTGGCTGCTGGTATTTGAAGTAGTGCGTCTTCCTGAACAGCCATCTTCCTTTGATGCATTCTGAGGACTAAAGCTGATACTGCTGACTTTAATGTGTTCAACTGTTATCGCTTTGGCAATGAGCCATGCACAGGGGGAGATACTGCGGCTACTGCAGACTTCTATAATGGACAGCGCACTATATTTGAACCCACAAAGACACAAAGCAGCCCAATATGTGTCTGAAAGGCTCGGATCTTGAATATTTTTGAATGATGTCGGCGGGGATCGTCTGTTTTTTTTTGGCACCAATCTGCTCCTTTCACTCTCACACCTCAGTGAAATTGTGATAGGCTATTGTTAACGGTAAAGCCCCTCGGGAATGAAAGGAATCACTGCAAAATCAATTATGCAATATCAATATACCCCCCCCCCCCCCCCCCCCCCCCCCCCCCCTCAGCACAGCCATTCACACTCACAGGGGAAACAGTCTGCTCAAACCTGTTCGAAGACCATTAAATTAACTTGAGGCTGAGCAGAGAAATGGGGCGTCTGGGAGCGGAATAAATTCAGCGTAAGGCGTCTGAGCGTGCAAAGCAGAGAATGAAAATAATAATTCAATTATCAGTAATATGAGTCATGTTGCATACAGCATGACTGGTATTGATCCACAATGGTTTATGTTCCCTTCTGCAGCTCCCACTAGCTGTGCGAGGGTGTGTTTAGATTGGATTATAATATCTGTTTGACGTGAACTAATGAGATTTCTGAGAAGAAATTGAAGCCCTTTCATGCCAAAATGATACTTATCCGTTTTGGGGATCTGAAAAATTAGCAGTATTTCCAACCCACGGGTGATTTTATCCCCAATATCAGAACTATTTTGTAAGGAAAGAGGTTTAAAGAGATTTCATAATAAGAGCTTTTACTTTCATGTCAGAAATCATTTTGTAAGAGTAGGTGTCATTTATTTTATTTCTTTCTTTCAAATGTTGGATATCCCCTAAATCAGTTAAAAAAAAAAAAAACCACACTCTTATGCAAGATGCGTGCTCCTGTTTCTTATCTAAATTGTGATTTTTGGATTGTACATATTTTACTATTTTTGTATTTTCTACTGTATTGTGTGTTTCTTGTGTAACCCCTGCTGCCATTTCTTGGCCAGGTCTCCCTTCGAAAAGAGATTTTGAATCTTAATGGGACTTCCTGGTAAAATAAAGGCAAAATAAAATCAATAAATACATCTAATTTTGAAATTAAACTCCTCAGATGTGGTTCCTCTATCTTAGCTCTGAAGATTCACTTCTCTCTTGGTGAAATTTCTCTATACAGTTGCATGTACAATAAACTGGCAAAACACTCTTCTCTCCTGCCAGCAAGCATTTTGCAGGAGCAAATCTCAGTTCTAACAAATGCTGGATATGTCATGAACGAAACTGTTCGACTCTCTGCTTTGATGTTATAGTCATAAGCGGCTGAGGGTGGCACTTTCATCACCATTCTGACTTTTTAAATGGTGGAATAGTCAAAAGGCTTCAGTAAAGACGTAGGTTGACTGTTATATAATAAGCCAGAAAGCGCAGGCCGCACATTCCCTCTGTGGGATCAGCTTGCATTTGAAATTCTGATGTGGTTCAGCTACCCAAACCAAAGAGAAAAAAACCCCACACAACTGTGGATGTGAGATATCAGCAGAATTAATAAATAACACAAGCACATATTCACTGGCAAGCCAAATCCATAGGTGGATCTGTCCTTGCTTAAATATCAAAAAATGTATGATATGTTTCCCAGCAGGATGTTTGGCAGATCAAAGCATTCAGTGTTGGTGTCAGAGAGCAGATTGTTATTCTGCATGGTATTCTGGATCGGTCTCGGCTCGAGGAGCAGCCCAGGCCTGCAGCTGGAGAGAAAGGAAGGGTGTGTGTGTGTGTGTGTGTCTGTGTGTGTCTGTGTGAGTCTGTGTGTGTGTTGGTGGGCCTGACTAGAGCCAGACAAAGTGTCTGGGCTCACAGAAAACCAATCGAGACGCCTGCCGGCTACCACTGCCAGCCGCTGATAAAACGTTAAAAAGAAAGCGTTGGCCCTCCTGCTCATACCGCCGACTTGAAAAGGGCAGGGTGGGTTAGAAGAACGGTTTCCTCATCCATTTCTGTTTATCCTTTATACCTGCCACTTTTATAGCCCGGTGAATGAACCTAATGAAATAAAACACATAAAACACATAAAAAAAAGGCAGTGCACTGTGATCATTTTTTATTACAAAAGGAACGGTGGCTCCAGGCAAAACGTAAAACAGGTTCAACAAAAAAAAAAAGGGCTCAAATATAGACAGGAAATAGCTGCTTGAGCAACCGACCCACAGCTACAACATCAGGATTAAAGCACTTCACCATTTATCATGCATGGAGAGGATGCTTTGCAAGAAAGAACATGCGGAAACACGTCACCTCAGCACACAACGTCGCAACATCTGCGATAGGTAGGAAAAGGCCACGGCAGATCACAAGAACATCACACGTCGAAAGGGGTCGAAGGTCGCCTCCTGTCCCGCGGGGAACGGGAAGCGGGGCTGACACTGAACGTTTTTAGCGGGTTGTATGACATCTCCATGAAGTGCAAAGACACCCTCTGTTCAGTGACTGGCTGAATTCAGTCTCTCAGCTACCGACAATACTGTAAACAATCTACACTATAAGGCGCACAGTTGAAAAGTTGCCCAACGAAAGAGCCACGACATTAGTTCGTAAAGGGATAGATGTGAAAATGCATCGCGGTCATCTTCATCATCTTCATCGTTACCAACACTCTGTGCAGATCTGGCATACCAACTGTCAATATACCAACTGCAGGCAGTAAAATGCTGTAAGTTTCATATCTTAAATGGGCACTACACACAACTACATTTAAGACAGAAATATGAACCCATTGTCTCTCATTTTCCTAAAACATCAATCTAAATTTTTATAATTAGGCACACGGTACAGCACAGTAAACAGTATTTTTTTTTTCTTCAATACCTCATTTGGTTGTTTGACATCTAAGACATGTGGACACCGAAGGCCCACAGCCACCGGAGATGACCGAGAGGACCACATTGTTTTTATCGCAGACACAGAACAGTTAGTTAACTCGCTGCTGGTGCTGGTACAGCATCCATCCGTCCAGATCCCAATCTTGGAACCCATTGTCTATCGGTCTGACAACGATTAGACTCTGGGGGCGACGGCCAATATTTCGGGGTTTCCGGTGGAGCCAGCGGACATCCGGGCCAAGACTTCCTCTTCTGTGCGCCGGTCATTGTTTACAGTCCGATTAGCAACTCGAGACGCGAGAATGGAGTTGGAGTTGAGAGACGACGTCTCATATGCAGATATCTGTTTATAGAGATTAGCCGAAATGTCGTCTGGACCTAAAACACCTACAAAAAGTATCAATGTTTGTGTATTGTGTGGAGAAACGTTCCATTCTCGCGTCTCAAGTTGCTAATCCGTCTGTAAACAATGACCGGTCTAATCATCGTTAGACCGATAGACGATGAGTTCCGAGATTGTCCAGATCCATACCTTCCCAGAACTTTAAAGGGACAGCTTTTCAAACACTGACACCTTTTTTTTCATGATTTTCAAACCAGCTTTTACAACCTAGGTACTAGTCTTGCTCGGGGTCTATAACTAGCTAGCATGAATTACCACCACGAAGACACCAATCTCTTACAAAGACATAAGGCATGAAGTTCCTCTTAGCATCATCTCAGTCACACAGCTAATCAACTCACACAACGTCCTCTGGACCTCTAGTGTCTGTCCACAAATTAAGTCTGACCACACACGCTTAAACAACGACCTTGACGTTTGGTTCAACTACTTTCTCTGCAAATCTTTTTTTTTTTTTTTTTTTTTTTTTTTTGGAACACTGATTGTCTACGTGTTATCAATAAAAACCTACGGAGTTTGCAAACGTAAACATGATAAGATGTAAACACTGTTTTCCAACTGATTTGGATCTCAAACATATTTTTGACCCTTTGGAGATGGAAGGACACACATGAGGTAGTCCACAATACAACTTCAGAAGAACTTATGGATGGAAGGGAGTTATGGGAGAACCAGAACTGGTTCTGTTGCATGACTTGGACTCAGGGCCACGATAGCGTTGGTTGTCCAATAATCTACTTAGCATAGTTCGGCATGTCTTGTTACAGTGGAGAATTTGCTGAATTGGCAGGGAGAAGCTGTTTAATTCTGAATACTGAGTCTGAAGTCTCAGAGGACTTGCTGGACACCGTTGTTTTCCTGGTGAGTTGGCGGTCATTTGTTCTTTCTGGTCAAATTCCAAGGGGAAAGGTATATATATCTCTATAAGCATCGGATCAGTCGTTATTTTTTTCAGTCCGTGCCCTCGGGACTCCTCAGACGATGCGGTAATCGAAGGTGTCCTTCTCGGTGTGGTCAGTCCAGTTGGAGGAGGGCATGCTGCGGTAGGGGTCCAGCAGGATGCGGAAGCAGCGCACGATGAGCAGGGCCAGGAAGATGAAGAGGAGCAGCACGAAGACGAAGGCGGCCTTCTGCTCCAGCGTCAGGTAGGAAGGCACATGATGGCCGCCGCCCGACGAGGACAGCGTGCTGCTGAAGAAGCCCTCGGCCATCCTGGGCACATCCATGCTTGATCGTCTCGGCTCCAGCTCTTTGTCGGTCGCTCAAAGATATTCAGGGAAGATGGACACACCGGATAGACCTGTGTGAGAGTCCAAACAAATAGATTTAGATAATGTCTTCTGGGATTAGACCGATATATCAGCAAACCAATATATCAGCCTAACATAGTCCTTGTAAAAACGATCTTTGAAACTTCTCCTATCTGTGAACAAAAACAAAAACAAACCAGAAGGTTTCAAACACAATGTCGGAACAAAACAAAATGTGTTGATACTCTCAAGCTGGAACAAAGTGTCTCTCCAGAGCTGAGAATTTCTTTTTTGGGGCTCCAGGCTTTACTGTGCAAAAGCCTGTGGATAGAGAAGGCTGAACACTTCTGGCCCTGAATCTCAGAGGCTCTTGGGGTGATGGGCTGGGATTTGGGTTGGCAGTTTGGAGTTTTAGTTCTACAAACTTTTCTCAGAGGCAGAGCTGCTCTGGAGGCAGAAATAATCTCATTGGTTGAGTTAGTTGTTCTGACAAGTAACATTAGACTGAAGCCCAGTGAAATTTGAAATAAATGCAATCTTGCTATAGCCTACTAATTGCCTGGGTCCAGACCTTTGAATCCGCACACTCCACTGAGTTGACTGATTCTGGTCTGGCATCATGACATGAAATAGCGGTTTCTCGGTTGAAAAGTGATCAGTCCAATGAGAGCCGGGGGGGACTAACGATTAGCCAATCAGCGCCACGGGTGGGACTAACGCCGTTGTCAAGCTGTTGTCAAGCGTTGTCAAGCTGTGCGCCGGAACCAAGGAGGAGTAATAACAACAATGGCGACTGCTATAGACAAGATAGACGCTGCTATCGAGGCTGTTCTAAATCGATTAAAAGTACCAATTACTTTGAAATCCGAAATACTTTGTTTTTACCTCGCTCTGTGTTGTCAAAGATGCTCTATACTTTCTGAACCGTCTCTGGTGTTGTCATGGCTATGCATCAGTGTCGACTTAAAATTACGTTAGATTCAGGCGGATACGTTGGTCTCTAGTGATTGGTTAGGGAAAATCGAATCCCCCTCCCCCACGGAAATCGGTTAGAGTGGAGGCAATGTCAGACTGAAGATGGAAATGGAGTGGAACGAGTTGACAATTCTGTCTGATATCAGGCAAGCCTACTAAGTTATCTAGGTCAGCTAGTAAGGCTAGCTGAACTTCCAAGTTCAAATTAGCCATACTAGCCTATAGCTATCTAGGTAAGCTAGTTAGCTGGCTGCTGACCATCCAACATCATCAATGTCATGAATGAAAAAAATAAGTCACTGCCATTTGTATTTTCTTATTTATATTTTGACCAGAGTTCCCTCTTTGGCATTCAAGTCTGCCAGTTAGCTAACAGTGGACGCACACTAGCTACATGAATCACGCTCACAGTGAACAATCTTCTTTGCTGTAGTTTCTTGTCTTGGCGATGTAGTGCTATGAACACTAAACTGTGACATGGACACAGCGAAAGATTCTCTGGTGGGGAGGGATCGTGATACTCCGCTGCAAAAACAAATGCCTGATTGTGCTTCAATGGAGCTTGAGAAGGAAGAGAGGCTTGCAGCATGGTGCCATGCCATTGTTCCGACGGCCCATTATTCCGAAACCCCAATAGTCCGAAAACTCCATGCCTGGCTCCATCCACAACCGTGGCTTCTGACAGCCTTGACCGTAAGCTTGCTCTAACCCTAACCTCAGTGACCCCATGCCTCAACCCAACCACCTCCGGGATAACAGGCTGTCGGACAAATGGGCTTTCGGTCCAATGGGTGGACATTTTTCGCACTATTGGGTTTTGGAATAATGGGCTGGCGGAACAATGGGCAGTCCCCTGCAGCACTTAGTGCATGAGGACTCACTTTTTCAAAAAAGAAAAAAAAATCAGGTTAGATGTGGAATTTGGAGGAGCAAAGCGAGTTGGAGGTAAATTATGAAGCCCAAATGAAGTCCAATCGAAATAGCTAGCTGGTCTGTACATTGATGTTCAAACTGCTGCTGAGAAAGCTCTTATCGGTTATTGCTGCTCACCCTTCTCAAAATCTGTCTTCATCTGTATATATCTCACACACTACATGTTTTAAAATCCCAAAGCTCAAAGATGGGGTCAGACTGCCTCTCTGACCTGACCTGACTTGACTTAACGAACTTCAGTGACGGCAGCCCACCGAGTCGCTCCAGCACGGGCATTTTGTCTCACACTTCAAAAACTACACTGGGCCTAAAGTCATGTAGTGTGAGCATGGCTTAACCAAAAAAAAAACTTCTGGTTCTTTGGCTCCACCAAAGAACTCAACCATCGAGATTACTTCTGCCTCCAAAGCTGCTCTGCCTCCGAGAAATGTTTGTATAACTAAAACTCCAATCTGCTTGTGGTTGGGTCGTTCGGTTACGCTTCTTTAAGCATGAAGAGCCGTCACAGAGACTGACAGTGTCACCTGGGAGGGGAGAGGATGTGGTATGAGACGGCTCACAGTGACAAGACGGGCAGGAGGAGAAATCTCTCTGCTGGCAACTCTCAAGAGAGGGAGGGGGGAGAGAGAGAGAGAGAGAAAGAGAGAGTGAGAGAGAGAGAGAGAGAGAGAGAGAGAGAGAGAGAGAGAGAGAGAGAGAGAGAGAGAGAGAGAGAGCAGCCTTCAGCCCTGCCTGGCTGAGCAGCAGCCTGTAATCCATCACACTTAACACTCAAAAAAATGATATTTCACAGCAGTGATTCATTGTCCTTACTGAGAAATAGGACGAGGAACGTGGATATTTTTCTTTGTCCGTTGGCTTTTCATCAGTGTTTACTATCATATTGTAATCTCTCCTCATTATCCCTCGATGAAACAGCGAGAATGCTGAGTATTATAGCACTCGGGGGCCAAAACCACTCTTGTTATTTGTTGGCGGCTTATGTAATATACTTCAAAGAGTCCCTAAATTTACAGCACCAGCAGCTCTGTGACTAAGTACTTAGCAGAGTTAGCTGAATTTCTTGACAGTCTTGATGTACACACTAAATATTTAAGCGTCTGTTTACAACTTTAGTTTTTTATTTCAAAAGAATAAAAAATGGTCCCATGGTCTGTGCTTATAAAAGCAAACTGGCAGGGAAGTAAAGCTCACTGTTGAATATTATTGAAGTTATTGATGATGTAATGTCTATCTATCTATCTATCTATCTATCTATCTATCTAGTATATTTACTTTGTTCAGCTAAAATTCAAGAAGAATTATGGTACAGAGATGCAGATCCTTCTGGGTTTAGAAATTGACCAGCATTATGTAACTGCAGGATTTATTTTGGTCCGACTGTGCAGCGTCACTGCTGGCTGCCTTGGTGAGAACAGGACTGATAAAACGATGTGAGACACTGATGAATATAGTAAATTGAATAAGTCAGACAATGGACATTAAGCCAGATTTCGAAATTAAGCTGATTATTTTACACTGAAAAGTTTATTTAACCTGCAGGCTGTGTGTGTGTGTGTGTGTGTGTGTGTGTGTGAGACAGAGAGAGAGAGAGAGAGAGAGAGAGAGAGAGAGAGAGAGAGAGAGAGAGAGAGAGTGATGACGACTAATAAAGGACTCCCCTTTGAAAAAGCATAGAAATGTCTAATTACTAATCAGTTCAATTTGATGTGTATTTATAGGCAAAGACCATGACAATAATAATAATAATGATAACGATAAAAATAATAATGCATTTTATGACAAAACACTTTTCATTATAAACAAGAAAACACACATTTCTCATTAAAAACATCTCAAAGTGCTACAAGAAAAAAGCCCATTAAAAGCAAGTGAAACATAACAGGAAGAATAAGGGAAATTATAATAAAAAAAATATAGCCTAAATATTAATTTTGTATAGGCCGATATGTATATGTATATATAAAAATAAATAATGAACACAATTTTTTATCATAAAAAAAATCTAAATCAAATACGGGAAATGTAAAAAAAAAAAAGAAGAAAAAGAAAACATAAATAAATAAATAAATAAATATTCCCTTATCAAGTGAGGAACAAATGAGACAGTCCACTGCATATTTCCTCGAATCATTATCAGTATGACATACTAATAACAAACATAATATACCTAATATGTAATAGAGTAACGACAGAAACATGATTCATCATCGGACTGAAATGATAAACAGCGTTGGGAGTTAATTTATTTGTGGCACACCCTCAGTCTCATTGCAGGAATGCCCAAACACAACTGGCATGTTAAACGGGTGAAATAACGGGCCGCCATTAAAGTGAAGCTACCAGTGGTCATAAATCATACAGTTCTATCTCTAACTCTCCCGACTGTCCATCTACTTAACATAAAACTGCTTTATCCTCAGCTTCAATGTGAAAAGCCGGTCCAGCTCCAGTCAGACTGTCACTGCACACTTGG
Organism: Centroberyx affinis; assembly: GCF_046629955.1. Classification (NCBI taxonomy): domain Eukaryota; kingdom Metazoa; phylum Chordata; class Actinopteri; order Beryciformes; family Berycidae; genus Centroberyx; species Centroberyx affinis. The sequence goes on from NW_027279711.1 coordinate 20,652, forward strand.
CTGCATCAAACGCATCACAAGATGTTTCCCCTCTGATGCATCCTGATGTCTCCTTTCGCACCTTCTTCCATCCAGTTTAAATGAAACGTTCAAAGACAAAACAAAGACAGAAATGCACGCGCTAATGCAGACGTGCATCTCTCATCTGCGCATCAGCTGCTGCATGTGAAAGTGATCAAACACTTTGCTGCTGTGTAAACACTAACCTGTTGTATCTGGGGAGCTCGGGAATCTCCGTCAGCGCCAGCCTGCCATTCCGCTACAGGTCTGATGACGATTAGATTTTCAGTATCTTTAGACCCGGAAAAAAAACCCTAACACGTGTCCTGCAAGAGCACCGTGTTCCTCACTTCATGACAAAAAAACAGGCAGTAGTCTATGTTGTTCAGTCCGGCTGTGCGGTGCGGGGTTCACCCTCTCCCTCTCCCTCTCTCTCTCTCTCTCTCTCTCTCTCTCTCTGCGTGTTTTTCTCGCCCTGACGCGCCTCGCAGCCCCGCAGACAGACAGGCAGGCAGGCAGGCAGGCAGGCAGAGGGATGTAGTGGTACCCCGTCGCTACTGGCAACCTGTTGCCATAGCAATCCTCCAGGTAGGCTGCTGCTGGATGAGAGGAAAGGTGTGGTTTTTCCTGATGCTCTCGCTGTAAATTGATTCAGCCACAGAGACTGCGGGCTCACCCGAACCCAAATTAAATTAAAAATGGAAGAGAAAAAGATTTTGGTATGTCATTTTAAACGGTCCCACTATAATATTCCTCTAACGTTCCTATAGGGACTTACAGTGTGTCTGTGGTGCTCAATAGTGAGTTTAGAGTGACCTTAATGTACTTTATGATATATATAAATGTTTTATCTCTTATTCCCATAGGGACTTAAGATGTTGTTTTTATTCTAGGATTGCTGTAGTTCTTTTTCATAGGGGAATTGTCAATGGTTATTCAAGCAGGAAATTCATGAATCCCACACTGGATGAATGTTTGCATGGGTGAGAAATGACTTGCTGCAGATGACTTGGTAGTTTTGGAGGCTTCAGGTGTGATGGGCGTCAAAACAGAAACAGTCATCCCTTCTGTTTCACGGATGACAGGGTTTGAGTCTCTTTGTTCTCTCATCGTGACAGACAGAAATCCCCTCAGAGTCCATGCAGACAGACAGACAGTCAGACAGACAGACAGACAGACAGACAGTCCACGCGGGTCAGTCAGTGACTGTGCAGAGGTTACATAATCCCCTAAACTCTTCTGCCTCACAGCAGCACAAGTCTTGTACCACATCGCCCCCTGGTGGCACTCAGTGGAGCGGCAAGATGGTGGGACCAGAAATCACTGGCAGCCAGGGAAACAGTAGAGAGGTTTATCCACCTTTAAATTTATCAGGTAGAGTTTACTCACCTTTACTTAGCTCATATAAATCTACACTACCAGTCAGAAGTTTGGACACACCACACTTTTCTTTATTTTTACTATTTTCCACATTTTAGAATAATAGTAAAGACATCAAAACTATGTAATAACATGAATGGAATTATGCAGCGACCAAACAAAGGTGTTAAACAAATGAAAACTATCATTTAGATTCTTTAAAGTAGCCGCCCTTTGCCTTGATGGAAAGGCAAGGGCTTTGGAAAGAAATTCATACATAGGATCAACTTCTCAGTCTCAGTAGGATCAACCACTATTTATATTTGTCTAAGAAACTAATTTCAAGCATTTAAGCATAAGCCTTTAGATCAAAATGGCTCTAAGAGAATGAAAAACATAGTACATTCAATCAGGAGTGTCCAGACTTTTGACTGGTAGTGTGAATGATATAATGTCATGGTGTATTTTATAGCAAGTAGTATCAGGATCATGATGAATGATGAAAACAGGGTCCTTTTGAGAAAATAAGAATATAAATTAACACAACCCTGCAAATATGATTGTATTTGTGTTTATGTTGCTTATCGTTTGCTTTATAGCAATCTTATCTACCACTGCATCACTGCTGACAGCCAAGCTTTTCTCACACAAGCACTGTATCTATCAAGTTTCTTTCTTTGTTTCTTTGTTTCTTTGTCAGGGACAATACAAATAGACATTGTTGCAAGTTTAAACATGAAACACATGCATTGCTTGAGGGTTTCTGGCCAGATCTTATTTGCAACGCCTGTCCCTGGTTAGGCTTTCGAGGTAAACAACAGTTATATTTCTTGCCACATAGCCAGGCACTGATGGAAAACAGCAACATAACAAACACTACAAGGTGCAACGGTGAACACAAAGACGAGGGATAGACAGTACAAACTCTACTTTGCATCGCTGTAACCCCAAATTTCTGTTTCTGAAATCGTAGGATGGATGGACATTAATTGACTTGCTGTTGGTGTGACAGAGTAGCTCCAACTGACGCCTAATGAGTCAAATATTTACCTCAGCCAGGCAAATATTCCATGTTGTGTTTTTTTTTGTCTTTTCCTCATGCATTATTCAGGATCTGAGTCATGTCCAGATCATTAGGGCGAGTGTCTCTCTCTCTGCCTCCTCCCATGTCAATCCTCCATAACTGAATGTCATGCAGAGCAGCTCCACCTGTGACCCTGTAAGCCCGGATACTTCCCTTGGCCAGGAAACAATTTCCTTTGTCTGCCTGCTAAATGTCTGGATGCAGCTGCAGGTGAACCAGAGGGAGATAAGAGGGAAGCTGCCAGTGATTTGCTACCAAACCAACAAAGGAAACTTGGCTGGGTTAGATATACTGTAGGTGGCAGTGAAACACAATCATTTGTGTGAATTCTGTTGATTTCTCCTTAGTCATGTCCATGAACAGCTTACATAGTGTTGTTGTCGGATGAAAAGCTCATATCTCCATGAGTGGATAGAAATAATATATGAAATATATATTATGGAAAGGTTGTCATTTTCCCTCAAAGTCCAAAAAGGAAAAGTTTTCCAGATTTGGACCAAGTGGACTGAATACATTAAACCTGTAAGGTCAGACTTTAGCTGACTTGATAGAATAAATGAGTGAGAATATAATGTGATTTATATAATTTTATTACATCGCTCTTTATCCATTTTCTCTTTTTTTCCCCCTTCAACCCTTCATAGTGTCTAAGGTGAAAGCTTCCCATGTTCAACTGTAAATAATCAAAGCTAATGTTATAAAAGACCTTTGGAAGAGCTAGGCTGTAAAATGGTTGTCAAACGTACTGCAGCCTTCTTTGTTTTAAATGTGCATAATGCTGTGTGAATGTGAATCTACTTGCAGTAATACTGATACTATAAGATGTATGTGAAATTAATGCTTTTCCAAAATAAAAATAAAAAATGTAAAAAAAAAGAAAAGCTCATATCTCTAAAAATGTTCAGGAACTCTAAAAAACAGGCTTGTTTTCAGCTTGACGTTTTTTCAGTTTATCCAGTGAGGTTTTGAAAGATCTCATCAGTCCAAAAGTTGTAGAACTTTCTGAACCCACAGAGGAGCATGCAAACCTTTCATTTAAGTGTAAACATGAAAATGACCAAAATTGGACGTACAAGGTTTTCCATATACATCCTAGATGCTTCAACCAAAATGGGTATTGGAACTCTGATATGGATACCAATATTTTTGGACTGAAGCTGCCAATAGCTGATATTTTGTGGCGATATTTTGTGCTGTATATTTAAATCTGACCATTTTCATGCAAAAAGAAATATAAAAAATTCCCCCAAATTGCAAAGATTCAATGTTACCCCACAAGTTTTTTCTTGTCATTATGGAAAATGCCCCTGAAACAGCATTTAGACCATCATGGGTCCAGGTCAGGATAATGAAATTCTTAAAGCAGGTTTCACTGCAGGTTTTACAGACTGACTCCGCTGAAGCTGGTGAGTAAAATCATTTCCTCACCTCCATCATGTCTGCAGTCTGCAACACTGACTGGCGATATCCGATTTTTAATGAAAGGTCAGTATTGGCCTGATCCATCAGCAAACACACATGCATAAACTCACACACACACACGTTGTCTCCTCAGCACTCCTGGAGCAAGAAGCCACCAGGTACGCTGCCAGTTACAGCTTCCAGCCCTGATACACGTTGCGTGATGCGATGCCAGAAACTCGCCGGCTGCCAGATCAAACCTGCTCATCATCACGTCTCTTTATAACAAGCTTGCTTCAAGATGGCTGTGGATCAAGAGAGAGGAATCCGTGGCTCGACCCCGGCTGGGTTACCTGATGTTGACTTGAAACGAAGAACAGAAAAAAATATTCACCCCCTTCCCGTTTGATTTTCTGCTGTTTTCATGCTGAGCTCAGTCAGATCTTTCAGTGTGTTGCTGTCATGTTTAGAGGCAGTCTGAGGGGAAAATGACACCAAAAGTTAGTTTCTTCTCTGATTCGCTTGATGTGCAAGGTAATCAAGTAATCATGCCTCCTCCCATGTCAATCCTCCATAACTGAATATCATGCAGAGCAGCTCCACCTGTGACCCTGTAAGCCCGGATACTTCCCTTGGCCAGGAAACAATTTCCTTTGTCTGCCTGCTAAATGTCTGGATGCAGTTGCAGGTGAACCAGAGGGAGATAAGAGGGAAGCTGCCAGTGATTTGCTACCAAACCAACAAAGGAAACCTGGCTGGGTTAGATACAGGTGGCAGTGGATGGAGAGGTAACTGGTAGCTGATTTCTGCTTAGTCATGTGCATGTGCATACCGCTGTTGTCAGATTAAAAACCTCATATCTCCAAAATGACTCTGATTCGCTTGATGTGCAAGGTAATCAAACAAGCAATCTGAATGTGAAAATCACCCTCTAGTCAACCCAATTAAAGGGATAATTAGGTGCTGTTTGAATACTTTACTCTCAGGGTTGATTCAGGCCAAATATAAATCTGACAAACACCGGCCTGAACCAGCAGAGTCAGAGTCTCTTTTATCTAATAATAGGTTTCAGCTGACGATCTGATAACATTCAGTGGAAAAACAATGCAGGAAATCAGACTGGGGGCGAATATTTTTTCAAGGTTCTGTTGTTATTGCTGTTGTTGACTGTGCATCCAAACCAGATGACTGAAATCCACAAAGCGACCACAACATGGCACTGTAAGCCTTCACATCATTACAGGAACAGCATCACTGTGATAGAAGCACATTCAGCTCAAAGTGAAACAGTACAGTACAACTCATATGCTGTTCCAAAAAACATGAAACCTTTATCCTCTAAATACAAGCTAATTTTCCATTCTCTTACTTATTTTATGATTTCAAAAGGCCAAAAAAGGGCTACCAAATGATCTGGGAAACTTCTTTGATGTGGCACATAACCAAGAGTCAGTAAAGAGGTTGATTTAGTCCTGACTGATTTCTGGGTCAGAAACAGGATCAGATGAAATAACACAGTACAAACTGACACACCCCAGAGTTCGGGTCAATTTGTGAATAAACTCATCATTTCAAATTCAACTGAGGAATTTGAATTTGAAATTACCTACAGGAAACACACAGTAATTGGACTTGAATTGGAATTTCAGGAAATTTCATACAATGAAATTCTGTGAAATTCCATGTTTTGTTTTTTTCTTACCACATATCTGAGATTACATGTAGTATTATCAATACTGAATATCATATAAGTTAAAGGGACCTATCAATTGGGATTTGTAATGGTAATCCATACATTATTACCTCCACCATGGAGGTTATGTTTTCGGTGCCGTTTGTTTGTCTGTTTGTTTGCCTCTTAGCAGGATTACGGAAAAACTACTGGCCCGATTTTCATGAAACTTTGTGGAAGGGTGTAGCATGGGCCAAGGAAGAACCCATTAAATTTTGGAGCGGATCCGGATCCGACTCACGAACAAGCAATAATAGCATGAACCTTGGCGGAGGTCTGCACTCTCAGAGTGCAATTCTAGTGATTGAATTTATTTGATTTGTTTAACTGTCTTTTATTGGATAGATAATGTGTGATTTAGAATGTTTAGCAGGTCGAGACAAACTCTCTTAGCACTGGAATTAATGCCATTCAGTTCTGCTTCCTGTCATTCCAATTCAATTCACATTCTGTTTCCTCAGAGCTGGGTGACATTCACATTCACATTCACACTGCAGGAACTGAATTGGGATTTATCATGCATTCTCTATTCAGTTCCCAACCCTGACACACACACAGTACAGAGACAACAGGACCTCAAATGCAGCGCATGGGGAGAGAGCAGTGTTGAATTCAAATAAATGATTCACCAACCAAGTGGTTATACCGCTTAAACCAGAGGGAGAATGTGATTGGCACATCTAGCGTCCCTGTTAGACCAACAGCACAGTTGGCAGGAACAGAAGTCTTGTTTGCTAGACGGCTTTAATGTGCTGGAAGAGTACACACAAAACTACTTCTTCAATCCCCCGGTCTCACTTTATTCCCCTGACAGCTGCCTTTCATGCCGCCTGTTCGGCTCGCTGCGTTCTGTTACACGAAATCCATTTCAAACAGGCAACGCACTAATGAGTTATCACTTTGTTATTATCAAATGAACACATGGTTTTCTCTTTCATGGAAAACATGATAGCTGACAAGTATTTTCCAATCGGCTGAAATTATAACAAAAACAAAAAAAAAGAAACAAATCACAAATTGACGAAGCGATACTGAGATAATAAATGTTAAATAACGTTAAGAGAATGAAGAACCGAAGACAGCTGGCAGGCTAATGCAGACGTCAAGCTTTAGCTGCCGTAATTCTCATTTGAAAGTTGTATTTTCTGCAGGAAAAGTCATTTGACCACATTCCCATTGAAACAAACTTATGTAACCAAGCATTTGCATTTGAAAAGTTATGTCCAACACTTACAGACAGAGCAAACTGAACCGGAGTGCACTTGACTCGGGGGGACTGCTCGCTGCTTGGGAGTCGCGTGTGCTAGCAGTGGACTGATGAGACGATTTCTTCGAGCCTCGCGGCCTCGCCCCTATTCCCACGACAGACGCCTTTCATGTCGGCCGCTTGGCTCGCAGAGATCTACAAATTAAACTTCTAATGAGGCGGCAAAGTGTGAGAAAACATGTCAACCGTCCGCACTTCATCCAAACTTTTGCTATGCGAAAGCTAAAATTCCCTGAGACTCTCCCGCAAGCGAACTCGTGTCCACGTCGGGTCCGCATCGATTTCCTCGCTCCTCTCGGGGCGGTTCCTGTGATGGGCTACTTTGCCTGACACCTCTTCTCCCTCAGCGGCTCCTCTTCATCGTTACTGTATGAACTCAGTGGCACCCCCCCCCCCCAGCTTTAATTAATAGCTTTGTGCTCCCTTCAGCTCATCTATTCCCTGTATTACCCGGACTAATTGCTGGCAGAAGCATCTCCGCTAATCCAATTTGGAGCCCCGTATAATCTCCAGGAGCGTCTCAGGCATTATTGAGTATTTGTGGGAACCTGCAGCCCTAATGGCTACTGTGTGTGTATTTTATTTATCTGATCTCCGAGGAGGAAACCCTCTGTTTGGGGTTGGTTATCCTAATTACCGGTCTCCAGCTGCAGCCGTGCTGTATGTCATGCTGCCTGGATTCACACAGGCCCTGTGATTAAGGAATGAATATACTGTACACTGTCAGTTGTAGGCTTTGTATTATCCCCTTGCTCTGTGTGTGAGGTCTTGTTCCTGTAATGTGTGTGTTACTTACAGCGTGACATTTTGAAAAGTCACTTCCAGCCTGCTGACTGTGGAAAGATCGTGCAAAATAACTCTTTTTGACAATTTATTTTAAAGGTGCTGCATGTAGCACTTTAAACATCAATATATCATTGTCAGAATAATAGTTATACCTTGGTGTAACTACCATGAACAAATGAAACCATGGTCAGCACAACTGGCAGCCTCTATCTCTCACTGGTGGTGTTGTTAGTGCTAGTGTTTCTCACAATGAAGACCACATTTCCCATAAACTCTGTTGTTACCTTGTTGTTACTCCCCCCTCCCTCCCTGCCATCGCTTCATGTGCGTTTGTTTTCTTTTTGGCTTTACCCAAGAGGATCAACACATTAGAAGTGATTTCTCCATCTTCCTTTCTCTCCTTCCACCATCTGCTGCCAGAAAACTTTAGCTCCGTTTGCTCTGGAAGAACAGAACCTCTTCCTGTTTTGTGCCGTAAAGCGATCCAGCAGATTTCCCTCCAGATCCACCAGGTGGAGAAACAATGGAAAACACAGGTTGATAGAGGCTGACAGGCTTATCGGCAATGGTTGCTTGTTTACGGTAATTATACTCATGTCTCAACGTTAATGTGGTAATGATTTACTGATGTTAAAATGCTACACTTACTGTACACTTTTAGCACTGTATCAGCTAAGCTACTTTTAAAATGTCAGGACTGCATGAGGCTTTTTGACTCACTGAGTATCTTGATTCTTTACTTTTTAGCTTTCTGTCGCTGCCTGAATCCACCTAGAGACAGACTGCTGCATGTTTATTTGTAGAGTGATATGTATTGTCTGTTGTTTATTGTATGTTTTGCACTGTTACCTCTCAGTGAATACAAAGTCCTGTTGCCTCTGTACCATGTGAGTCTGTACTTAGAGTATGTTATCATGCAAGTTGCTGATGTGTCTCTGCATCAATCCACCATGAAATTCCTGTACATATATTGTACTTTGCAAACGAGAGATTCTAATTCTAAAACGCCCATTATCACCAAGACTGGCTTACTGAAAATCAGGTTGAGGAAGTCAAAACACAAGCTTTAATAGAAGTTAAACCAACTCAACATCCTTCACTTCTTAAGGTAATTGAATAGCTTTGAATGGAACTATGCTCATTACACTAAACCAGGGGCCAGTTGCATAAAGCTAGTTTAAGACTAGTCTAAGCCTTTGACTGGTCTTACATTCTCAGGTTGGACTAGGCTAATTAAGACTTAATTAAGACTTAATTAAGACTACTTAAATATTACAACTGACTTATTTTTTGAGGTAGGAAAGTTAGCCACCCTTCCCCCTGGCTAATCTTGAGTCGGCCTAACTGTCAGAGCAGGGAGTTTAAATACTGTAGCTATTTCATAAAGGATGGCAAATCTTTGGTTTTTGGAAAGAACCTGAAGAAGAGTGAGTCTTTAGAGACAGAAACAAACCATTAGAGATCTACAACAATCAAGAAGTAGTAGGAACAGGTAAATATAAGTGTCTATTAGCAAGTTTGACTCATATTTAAGTCTAAGCCTGGGTCCCAGATCAACCACTGCATGTCAAAAGTGTGTAAAAACACTGTTTAAAAATGTATCCTTTTTCATGAAATCATAACATAGAGGGAAATGTAAAAATGAACATTTAGTATCTGAGTTGATAACACAAAGCAGGCTGCATGAAGGCTGCACCACCAGTCTCTGGACACTGGATGTCAGTGTGCAGCCAGGAATGTAACGCAGCAGAGGTCCCGGTCTCCTCTGAGCCTCCGCCGGCCGAGACGCTCGACGTGTTTGAAGAATTAATCGCAGTAGTTAAACATTGCGTGGGGCGGAGTTTGTGGGCGGGCGGAACAGACTGATGGTAGTTACAGTAAAGTTAGGCAGCCGGTCCTGATTGTGGCTCCTGCTGAGCGTTGGCCCGGCCAAACAAGTGTTTAATTTGCTGAAGTGACTGTCTGGAAGAATTGTGGGCACTTCACCCGTGGGAGACTGCAGCGAACCAACTGTATACTATATCTTAAGCTGTCTAGCCCCCTTCCCTACCCCTCTCTCCCCTTCACTGTCTCTCACCCTCCCACCCACACACACACACACACACACAGCTATTGTGTATTTGAGATATTACATCATGTCTGACTCTTGCCCCTGTGAGCAGAAATCACTCCACTCAGCCTCTCCTCCATCCTACTGCGGTTTAGCTCATAAAATGGCCGAATGCTTTTGTCTTCATCTGGTTGTTTACCGTGCAAATGAAGGGGGATCACAAGCCCTTTTAAAGACCGCGCTCGGTCCACGGACACTTGGAGGCTAATTAGCCGGATTAACTAACCTTCTGATTGCCACAACAAGGTTCTGTTGTGTCACATCATTTGAATTAATGAGGCAAGCTGATGAGAAACCTGAACTGATGGAATTGGATTGAAAAGGGGGATGTTTGTCCAACCGCAGAGTGATGAATGCGGCTCGTTTTCTTCCGGTGTTTATGTTTATGTTCAGGCAGAATATGAATCACTTCATTGGCGATGTACAGTACATTTTGCAGGAATTTGCATTGGCGACAGAGACGGAGTGAGTCAAAATGACATTATGCAATCCTGACATTTTACATGGGACCAAGCTGACAGACTGTTAAAGGAAACTGTCAATAAGAGATATTTTGTGCAACCTCTGGACTCACTTTCCAGTACATCATGCTGTGAGTTTTAACTCTCTGACTATTGTGCCTTTAAAAGAAACTTGAGTTGATTTCACTTCAATCCATCCGGGAAGTGGATCTTCTTCAAAATTTTAAAACTGAATGCCTTTAAAAGGTTGTTTTGGCAAGTCTGAAGACATTTTGGTGAATAAATAGTCTGCGGTTAGTAAGCGAGTGAAGGTTTCAATTTGAACTTTGGGCTGACTGAATTGAAGGTGTATTGATGCAAACCCTGATGTGGATTTAATTTGTTTTGAGTGGAAAAGAGCCAACTGAGGCCGTATCCAGATTGATGTCTTAGTATAAGATGAAACCTGTGATTCCCTTTCCTTCTCAACATCTTCAGTGTTTTTCGGTGGCAATGAAAACCTCTAAATTTTTTACAAAGCTGGCAAAGCTATGATGGAGTACAGTACGTCTGACTGTGCCACCTGTGTTCAACACAAAGACAAAGGCGTGGAAATCGCATATTCATAAACAAAACACTGTGCACCTCTTCCCCATACGGTCGCGACATGACTCATCTGTGGAACCATGTCTGTTGATTCACCGAACAAGAGAAGAAATGGGTAGCGATTAGAGAAATCAATGAGGTGAGTCATCGAGATCAATCCTCTGGTTGCGCTCCTGGCTTCTATTTTTCCCCCCCTATTTCTCATTTTCTCCAGCTTTTACTAAGCCGCCACCCCCGACACACACACACACACACACACACACACACACACATACACACCCCGTCCCAACAACCCCAAACTCATTTAGAATGACAAAGACTAAACATGTAACCGCCTGGAAAGAGAAATCTACATTCCTCAAAACTGTCATCTCTTCAATCTCACAGCGACAGTAATGATCCTGAGGCGCCGCCATTTTGAGACATGCAATTTAAAGAAAAAATGAGTTTGGGGGGGGGGGGAGAGAGAGAGAGAGAGAGGGAAGAAAGATGTCTCCGAGCGAGGGAGGAGAGAGGGGGAAAGAAAAAGAGAGAGAGAGAAAGGGAGAGCGAATGGGGTTTTGCTCTGAATCATTAGTTTGCTGGAAGCACCGCTGTTACGGGACTAATTGAGTATCAGCATGAGCCATGGGCGGGCCGGGCTCAAAGCTGCTGTCGTCAGCATAAGCAGGTGGGCGGCCGCGAGGAGGAAAGTTATGGGGGTGTGAGGGTGGAAGGGGGGGGGGGGGGGGGGATGGAGCCATACGTCCTGACAGAGGTAAAACCCTGAAGTTTAATAAGAGCCGGCTGTGAGGCTTTTTGGACGAGCCGGTGGGCGGGACAGGTGTCTTCAAAGAGCCAAGGAAGCCCCGGCTGTGGAAGGCTTTGAAGAGCAGACAGTCAGACAGTTGCATCTGTTTTCCCAGTTTAATAACATCCAAACATCTGAGAAATGCTGAGGAATATGATGGGGATGGTTTGGGGTGGGGGTAGGGGGGGGGGGGGGTGTTTTTGCACTGCACAGTTTGTAATGATTTGATTTCGCTCCGTGGCTTTCAAAAATCCAAGACAGTGTTAATCTCAGGCGCTTTGGCAACAGGTACCAAAGGGCTGAGCTCGCTTATCAAGATGCGATAATCTCTCCTTCACTTCTCGCTGTCTTTACCGCTCTCAAATTTCAAGGCAGCCGGGTTCTGCGTGCCGCCGCCGCCGTTCAAGCTTTTAATTCCTCCCTCGGGATGCAGGTGACATATTTCTCGCCGTCAATGCGAGTCACATAAACAATTAACTTATGACCCGCGGAGTGATCGGCTGTGCCACCGCAATAGAGGAGACGCGGGAATACAGGAGGAGACATTTTTTTCCCTCCACCTGGAAGCCAGGCGGCAGAAAGGAGCCTCTAATCTTCACAGGGTGATTAGAAAGTAGTTGAGAGGGATGAGGATGAATTTATGAGAGTAGCTAACCTCAATAAAGCAGGAAAATAAGGGTGTGATGGTAATGGAAAAAAACATCACATTTGATTTAAGGTTGTGACCAGAATATCTCATGAGAGGAACTGTGGCAGCTGCAGTGTTTGGTGAGTTGAAACAAAACAAATCTGATTCCAGCCCCTGTAACTTTAGCTAAGCATGATGGACATGATGGATGTCTCCACTCTCTCTGCCATTATTTTGTTCTTTCGGGGAGTTGGGAAATGTGCTCCTTGGCCCACAGCGAAGAGGCATTTCACCTCCTCTTGACTCCCAAGTTTACCATCCATTCATTTTGTTATTCTAGGCTTTCCGGGCATGAGGAACCGCTGGCTATTAGATGTCAACATCTGGGTCTTTATACCCATAAACCCTTGCCTTTTTGGGTTGGTTTCCTGTAGTTAGTTGGATTACGTTCTCACTCCTAACGAACCGCACTAGAGGGCTGAGACTCTTGGTGCCGTTATTTGCTGCTGCCAGAGTTCAAAGGTCATATCGCTCTCACCTGGAAAAATGAATTGAACTAAAGGAAGAAACGCTGCAGAGTTCGTATAAACTGCCCCGAACATGCTGTGTGTGAATGCACCCATACTGAGTAGCTAAGTACTGTATATACTGTATATACACTACCAGTCTAAAGTCTGGACCCACCTGATTGAATGTTCTATGTTTTTCATTCTCTTAAAGCCATTTTGATCTAAAAGCTTCTGCTTAAATGCTTGAAATGTGTTTCTTAGACAAATATAAATAGTGAAGTTGATCCTATGTATGAATTTTGTTTCCAAAGTCTTTGCCTTTCCATCAAGGCAAAGGGCGGCTACTTTAAAGAATCTAAAATATAAGATACTTTTGATTTGTTTAACACTTTTTTGGTCACTGCATCATTCCATTTATGTATTTTCATAGTTTTGATGTCTTTACTATTAGTTACTAAAATGTGGAAAATCGTAAAAATAGAGAAAAATGTGCTGTCCAAACATATATGGAGATATGTCTGCATGCAGTTATATGTATATATGCGTCTATCTATCCACTGACTACAACCTAACTAACTACCTAACCAGTCCTGATCGGAAATCTCTGCCTGTGACTTTGTTTCCTCTGATGCTTGAAGCTCCGGGTGAAGACTCTTATAGATCCGACCAAAACGACCTGCAATCACACTGTCGGCTCACACAGGCGAAAACCGTTTACAGGACGGCGAAACACCGAGAGCTTTCCTCTGCTGGTAAAGTTGATGTCGGAGCATCGGAGAGTCTGGCCATTGATTGTGTTTCTTTCTCCCAGCGGAGACGACCTGAAGCGAAGTTTGTCTGAGGACACACGGGTCTAAAAACAGACTCCAGGGGCCGCCTTCAAACAGTAGTAATGACATTTTGTGTGTTTTAAAAAGGTCAAAGAAGGGTTTAGATTTCATATGAAGAAATATTACAGCCATAAATGCTATTAATATACAGTCCACTTCTGTACCAGCAGCACTTTTGAAATACCTTTGACTTTTGATCCCTGTGAAACTGTTTTTCCGTGTCAGGACTCACACGCTCATCGCTGCTCTTTGGGTTTTTGCAGACTGAGCTGTTCGTCGATGGCTATCAGTGCGGACGGACTGAAACCTGCCTGAACTGGTTGTGCTGGGGGATTTCCAGTTGGCCAGTGTGAGTCTGATGGAGTCCAGCAGGCCAGGAGAGGGGAGGAGGTGTGTATGTGTGTGTGTGTGTGTGTGTGTGTAGAGGAGGGACTGGGGCGAGATGTCCTGGTGGGGACAGGTGCAGGGCGAACAGGTTATGGCAGGCGGAGAACATGGGCACAGATGAGCGTGTGTGTGTGTGTGTGTGTGTGTAATAGTGTGTGTGTGTGTGTAATCAGAGTCCCCAGGAAACAGACAGGCACAGGTGGCTCCTTGTCTCCGGGTGAAAGTGTCGAAAGTGCTGAGTCGAGACCTCTGCTTTGCCGCAACGTACCGGATTGAACCGGTAACAACCGATTACAACCCCAACCACCCCGACGCCCACCCCCTGTACACACACACACACACTCCGCTCCCATTTAACCCACCCACCCAGCCTACTGTAGCCCTGGGCGTGCCGACCATGCCGACCGCATCGCTGCCTGCTGACCTCAGGCTTTATTGTGGCGGGGGGGCAGCGCCGCCTGACAACACCGAGGGAAGAGGGAAGAGAACAGAGTGACACGACACACAAAATGTCCCGCTTTACTCTTTATGTGGCGGCTCTGAAAAGGAAGGACATGTGGGTGGCAGGGAGGGCAAGGGCTTAGTGAGATTTACCCCCCCGTCTTTTGTTATCTTTATGTTATGTGGGCTGTCTGCCTGTAAGTTTGTTTTGTTAAACATATTGTGTATACACTTAAATCTGAAGCAAACAAAATGTAACATGTGAAGTAGAGCTGCAACGATTAATCGATTAAAACGATTAGTTGTCAACTATTAAATTAATCACCAGCTATTTTGATAATTGATTGATCGGTTTGAGTTTTAAGAAAAATAAGTCAAAATTCTCTGATTCCAGCTTCTTAAATGTGAATATTTTCTGGTTTCTTTACTCCTCTGTGACAGTAAACTGAATATCTTTGGGTTGTGGACAAAACAAGACATTTGAGGACGTCATCTTGGGTTTTGGGAAACACTGATCCACATTTTTCACCATTTTCTGACATTTTATAGACCAAACAACTAATCGATTAATCGAGAAAATAATCAACAGATTAATCGACAATGAAAATAATCGTTAGTTGCAGCCCTAATGTGAAGTTTTATCGTTTGAGCTTCAATAAAAACATATGAAAAAAACACTGATTTTAGTCTTGTCAACTTTGCACTTTGGTAGAATAGGTTCTAATTTTTTAAAGTTTCAAGGACTTCAATACCCAGAAATCACATTAATGTGACTAATGTAAACTGCACACTTCTCAGATTTAAATGTCTTCTTCTCAGTGTGTGTGTGTGTGTGTGTGTGTGTGAGGGGGGGTGGAGGGGGTGAAGAGGTTCATCCAGCGTTGGTGAGTCTAGATTTCTTTGGACGGAGCGCTCACTTGCTGTTATTTAGGGACAGTTTTGTGTTTTACTCTTAAGATAATTCGTCACTTCTTGTGCGACCACACAGACAAACCAGACACCAGAATTTCATTTTTCAGGTGGATCTCCTGTGTTTTAATTAGTAAGGATGGGACGCTCTTCTCTGTTGCAGCCCCACCTGGTGGTTCAGGCTGGTGGATTTTCACATAAAAATAGTGCAGCTTTAAAATCTTATTTTTCTTAAAACAAGTAAAACAAATCTGCCAAAAGGGTGAAATCATTCAACTTGTTGCCAATGAAGTTTCACCCGTTTTAAGAATTTGTTTCAGTATCTTGATATAAGGTCCACAAGTATCAAAATAATGGATTCGAGAACATTGACTGAATTGGAAACAAATGAAATATTCTCAACCAACTGGCAGTTTTTCTCACTTGTTTTAAGAAAAATGAGACTGTAAGAGTCTCTGCTGGATTAAACGACTTGTTATGGAGATTTTTGCCGTTGTAACTGCCAGTTCATGTGTCTCTGTAGCTGTTGGCAACGTCAGGATGAAAATAGCCGTCTCACCTGAGGCTGACAGGCTGTGTGGCATGATGCTGACCTTTACAACCTGAGAGGAAACACAGACTGTGAGACACAAAGTCAGGCAGGAGACAGAAAACTACATGGAAATCAGCGAAGGAGGACATGAGGTTCATCCCTCACCTGTTGGGCTGATCTGGACTTTCCCAGATCAAGTTCTAGTTTTGCAGAAGTGGGATGTTGCCACTCGGAGCTGAACAGCTGAACAGAAGTGAATGTTACACAGCTTGGCAGGCTGTAACTCCTCTTGGCAAATCCATTGACCTCTTCTCTTCTTAGTGGCTGTGAAATGACACTTGAACAGATTTAAAGAGATGGAAGAGAGAAGACACAATATCCTCTGGGAAAATCCAGTGAGTGAAACTGAAATGTTGTCTGGTATGAAAACATTGCTGAGACCACAGAACTTGAACAGATAGAACGGTCATTGCCTTTTGAATCAATATTCCAGGATGATCGGAGCAGAGGCCATTTTTATGTGAACCGCTAGCTACGAACAGACTTAATCACCGAGGTGAGAGGGTTTACAGTGAGCACCAAAGCAGCTTCTCTGTCTCCTTGCTGATTGTTAACATGCTAATGTTGACTAGAAGAGCTCGTGAGCTAGAGAGAGAAGTACGGTCTTTGATAAAGCTACGTTAGCCTCGTCGCTAACATTAGCTGTCAGTTGAGTTTTGACAGTTCGCTAACAGACTCACCTGCTCAGTTCTCAAGCAAGTCTGACAGGAGTCATTCCTATGTTCCCAGGGTCCTATGTTCCCCAGATTTATATGGCACATAATGGGAACGTGACAAAGGGTCCTATGTTCCCAGGGTCCTATGTTCCCCAGATTTATATGGCACATAATGGGAACATGACAAAGGGTCCTATGTTCCCAGGGTCCTATGTTCCCCAGCTCTATATAGCACATAATGGGAACCTGAAAAAGATGTTCCCCAGATCTGTATTTGCTTAATATGGTTAGTTAGCGTTAGTGTTAGGGTTTAGGGTTAGGTTGGTTGTGTGTAGATGTTTACCCAGAGCTCTGACCACAACAGAGGCTTTTTATCAGAGCTATCCAGGTTAGGCACTGGCCATCAACCGTAAATAGATTGCACCTCGCTCCTTTTGTCTTTGAAGTAGGAAGTAGATGGAATACCCTGGGCTGGGTGTTCACTCGTACGGTCAAAACTAGTGTTATTTTATCACCACCAAGGGGAGAAGAGAACTTCGAGAAGAACCGCCTGGTCTGGGCATTCAACTCGCACGCCTGGTCTGGCCTCCTTGTTCTCCACTCCACCCAAGCTAGTATTATTATCTTTTTGTAAAAGTTATTAATGTTTGTTTTTTTCAAATTTGGAGCTAAATATCAGAACACATCGTCAGTAGTGTACCTCAGGATCATAGGATGTTTCGGCCTTCAAACACTATACATCCTCCTCTGAGGCGGCCAGCTGTAGGTAGATCAGTCCTCAGCTTGTGTTCCATGTCCAGTTCACCTAGCATTTTGTTCATTCTTCTTCCTATTTTGAAAAATCTGGGTTAGGGTTAAACATAGGACCCTGGGAACATAGGACCCTGGGAGAGCACATATGTAGAACTGGGGAACATAGGACCCTGGGAACATAGATACGCTCCCGTGTGACAGACTTTAAGGCCTTAATGCCCAGACATGTCTTGTCACCATAGAAACTACTACTTAAAATTCCTTAATTGCCATTTTATGCTGTACTAGCCAAATTACCATGGCAAAGAGTGGAAGGACCGTTCTATCCATTCAAATTCTGTGGTTGAGACAATCTTTTATTTATCCATTTGTTTCTGACCCTTATTTCACCAGCCAGTCCTACTGAGACTGAAGATATCTTGGCTAAGAGAGAGGAAGCATCAATAACCCACAAAAAGGTTACAGACAAATAACAAGCAGTGTTCATGAGGAAAAAAAAAATCCTATCAAAATCACATTAAAAGGTGAAATTTTGCTGTAACCTTCCAACAGGCGGCAGTCCGTCCAGCAGCAGAGCAGGAGGATCAGGAGCCGAGCCCCGAGCGGATCTCAGCCAAACACAGCAGAGACAAGCTCCTTACTGAGCCGGGCCTCAAGATCCTCCACAAAACCTGCCCAAAGAGAGAGAAGAGAGAGAGAAGAGAGAGAGAGAGGCTGGTCTGGTAAACCGATGAGAGGTGAGACCGAGGGCAGAGAGAGGACACGAGCTGCAGAGAGTTTTTAGGACCGGCCAGAACCTGCCGGAGTCGCAAAGTAGGTCAGCTTCGAATCGGTCGCCGAGATAGGAAGCGAGTAGCTTGGCTTGTCAAGTAACATGCAAGCAGAGCGTCATCAGAGCCTGTCGAGACGCACGGTAGCCAAAAAGGATTCTAGCTGTTTATCCGCTCTGGCTCGGGCCGGCCGGGCGTGCATGACGGCTACATCTGATCAGCTAGGAAGAGTTTCATAAGAGGGAACGAAGCCTGTGATGTTCCTGGCAGGCCGCACGCACATCACATCGCAACTGTAATTTCTTTCCCCTCGTTCGCCTCGGCATGAAAAAAAAATAAATAAAAAAAAAGGGGGCTTTCATGGAAATGCTTATGAAAAGGGAGCGAAAGCATATCAGATTGAGAAATGTAATAGCGCTCGGTGAAGTCGTTTTCGGGAAAAAAGCGGGGCGGTTTGGGGCTCGGTGTGGGGGAGGCAGGGGGGGCAGGAGGGAGGGGGGGGGGGGGGAGCGGACGGTCGTCTTGTCGCTGTGTGTGCCGAGGCTCTGTGTGTTTCTCCACCGGTGTTTATGGGGCATTTAAAAGCCTCCAAATGTGCTGCGGTTTGCGGCCTACAAGTCCTCCCAAACTCTCCGGGCGCGCTGCCAACGCGGGCCTACAGTTAAAATAAACAGTGCAGACACAGCGGAGAGAGAGAGAGTTATGGGTTTTTTTTGCAGGAGTGAGTGAGCTGCTGACTCTTTCCTTGGCCAATAAAATAACTCTGCTTCTTCCACTATTTTATTTTTATCTGTCTGATATGGAGTCTGTCAGAGAGTGTGGGCACTGTATAACCTGCTTTTTTTGGTTGTGTTTCCATGTCAATATTAAGACGACCTCCCGAATATTGAGCTGCACCACATTTGCACAATCCATGTCTAAATTGTTTCAAGGCTTAAAATCCTGATTTGACCTCATACCTCAGCTTATTGAGGTGAATAAGCAGGATTCACCGGGTCAGAATATTTAAGAGTGAGAGCATCTGGTCCTAATATTTTATGGACTCTATTTGCACAAGCTATGAGTCTCTTTCACTGTCATGTCAATGTTATGTGAAAAAAAACCCTCATAACTGAGAAAAAAATCTCTTCTCCTCCTGGGCTTATAAAACCTTTTGAAAAACCCATTGGATAATGTAAAAAAAATGCTTTGTCATCAAGCTAAAAATATTTTTTCTTAGTTTCTTAAAAGTTGACGTTTTGGAGATACAAGATTTTCACCCGACAGCGACAATATCCTGAATGGCAAATTTTGTATTTTTGCAGAAAGTCACATGTTGTCGCTTTCCCCTCATGGTTTAGATCTCACGTTGTAATTTTTATGTAACTGTGTACATTTTGTACATGATGATGTTATAGATGTAAGACTTTAGATAACACTTTAAACTGTCAAACAATATTTGGGTTTTGAACAGATGACGATTAGGTATTTTGAAAACATTAAAGCTCCCATATCATTCAGTTTTCATGATTTTGTTTTCAAATCTTCTATGGCTCAGGATCAGGAGAATGTTCTTTATGATGTTTTGCAAATAAATGTAGTTTAGTTAAAAGTAGAATTGCATGTTAAATTGAATATAATGTGAAGACTAAATCGTCACAATACTGGACCCTGATTGGCCGACAGCAGCGGCTCCTCTGATTCAACTGAGGTAAACCTGCTGACTGGAGGCTTTCCAGTTCAAATGCTGCAAGCTGGCCTGATTGGACGGATTTCAGTATTTTATTTAGTGAGGGAGCCAATCGGGACCAAGTCCAGCTGTGATGCGTTCCTGGAGTTTGTCTTAAACTGCCTATAGAAAAGGGTGAATTTATTTAAAATGCAATAACTTTAAATTTAACCACTCAAACAAAATCAAATATTAACAATATCTACTGTATATTAAACATCTTGGATCATATATGTGCATAAAGGAAAATATGAATTCCTACAACAGTGCCGCTTTAATTGTGCAGAGATGATAGTTCCTCAGGATTATTAAAGCACCATTGTATGTGCTAAATGAAAAGTCTCACTTCATACAGAGGAACATGATCATTTATGCTATTTCGATCCCTAATACATCATAATATCTAGTGAGGTGAGTGCAAGACATCCAACCTCGGAGAATAAACATGATGAGACCCTCTGTAGACATTTTACCACCCTCCTCCTCTGCAACGTGGACACACACTTCACACAGGCGGTGCTTCAAAGCCTCACAGAGTTAATTAGAAAAAGGACTTGAGGAAAGTTCTGCCGGCTTCTTCACCCTGTCTTCGCAATCCGTTCTGACAGGGAGCGAGCCCGCTGCCGACTTTTAAGTGAAAACTTCCTTTACTGTCAACTTCAGCAAGATGTTTCTGTCGCAAAACGAGATGAAAGCCGTGCTGGAGTGTTAAACAAGCTCAAATTAATACCCGCCTTAATGAGGGACTTCCTCAGATCCTTTAAATCGAGTCTTGGGGGCAAAGCAGAAATGCAGCCTTTGCATCCGCTCCGAAGAAGGAGCAGCGCATTGATGTCGCCCACCAAAGGCTTCTGTCCCTCAATTAAAGGATAATTCAATTTTTTCCCCCTCAAGAAAAAAAACAGGAATTGTCCTTTACCCAGGATGCCATGTTGGTTGAGAATGAGCTGACAATCAGTAGAGAAACACTGATGTGAGCCATAAAATCAAATGTGTCAACACTGGAAACCTCGTTTATTCACAACCATTATCCTGCAGCGTTGTGCTAAAGGGGCGTTAAATAATCTATTACCTTTATTGACCATGATTGGATTTGCAACAACATCAGTCGAACTTTCCTCCTCCTACGCACGTCTGTGGCACCGACTGTGTCAGAAGTGACCAACAAGAAATTCACATGTTCACAGCAGAGAGCAGTCAGCCAGCTAATTAGAGCAACAGAGAGCCAACAGGAACGTCTAGTGCAGAGCAAATATATCACCAAGATAAACACTGGAATAATAATAATAATACTGCTTTGTCGTTTGCTTTTGTTTGGGCTTCAGAACAAGGATTTTTAGCCTTTGAAGCTGAAGTGTGTTGTGATGTCGGTCGCTTGTAGCACCGTCCTCCATCGCTGAAGAGTCCAATGAGAAGAGAGATTTATTTCCAAAACAGTGAGTGTTGAAAACCAGAAATCTCAGAAACTGACCAACAGTATGAATTGAACTGAATCGAATTGATTTGAATTGAATCCCCCTCTACGGTGGCCCTGAGGGTCAAAACACAACAACATTTCAGAAAACACAACATTTCACAAAATACATTTCAGAAAACACAACAACATTTCACAAAACACAAATATTGTTGTGTTTTGTTGTGTTTTGTGAAATGTCGTTGTATTTTGACCCTCAGGGCCACCGTACCACACATATATTGTGGTCATTTTGTGCTATATGGGGCAGTAAAAACCCTTACTAATCACCTCTTTCGTGATGATGTCAAAAAAGGACATTTGAACAGATTTGGGACACTCTTTTGAGATTTATCACACTCTACTGTGTATTGTACTCTCTATTCCCCCTCCACAGGGAGGTCAGAGGTCACGGTCAGAGCTGGCAGGAATTCACCGGACATTTACAGGACGGACACTAGGAGTCATGGGGTTCGAACCTGCGACCTTCTGGGTACAAAGCGGCGTCTCTAACCACCAGCAGACCCTGCAGCCTCATATTATCTGTTGATTACAACTTAAAGAGCAACTAAACCCCAAACCCAAATCTGGGTAAAGCCTGACATTTAAAGGTAAAAAGCATGCTGCTGAATTTGCCAACTGCTATTGGCTGATCTCACCTGGCACCAAAGATCAGCCAATAGCAGATGGCCATTTCACAGCATGCTTTTTACCTTTAAATGTCAGGCTTTACACAGATCTGGGCTAGTATTTTTTCTCTTTTCATGCCAACAGCAACAGATACACATGAGCTGGTAGTTACACAGCAAAAATGTAAAGTCATTTAATCCAGTAGAAACACTTAAAATCTTATATTTCCCTAAAACAAGTGAGAAAAACAGTCAGTTGTTTACAACTGAATCACAAATTTAATCAATTTAATCACATTTCAAGTATTAAGTTACTCTTTACTCTACTTTTACCCGATGTTGGCATTAAATTTAATCAATTTAATCACATTTCAAGTATTAAGTTACTCTTTACTCTACTTTTACCCTGTGTTGGCATTATTTGGATGTGTGTGGCAGGTATAGGTACCCCCAATTATATCGATAATAATAATAATTGAATGATAATAACAAAGCCCTTCTCTTAAAGCTACAAAGTGCTGTAACACTCATATTCCACACTGAGCCTATGCAGGAGGTAACTAACTGTGTTCCTGAAGGTGCCAACATAAATACATGTCACAGTAAAATAAAAACTACTGTAACTTCACAATAAATAAGAGACTGTGAACATGCATCTGTGTTTATTCTGGGTGCAGCCGGTGTAGCCGGCGTGTCGGCTGGCCGGCGGGCGGGCGGGCGGTGGCGGCAGGTAGCGGCACACCGGGGGCGGCGGCTCAGTTTCAGGCCGCTGACAGTGATGAATGAGGGAAAGTGAACGGCGGCTTTGGAAAAACCCGTGAAACGCTGACGGAGGGACGGAGCGTGACTCCGGGTAAAAGGGACAAGGAGCGGGACACGTGTTCCGCAACCGGGATCAATGTTTTCCCAAACATCTGCCTGGTTTTTTTTTTTTTTTATGAGGGAGTAAAATAAAAAAAATAAAAAAAACTCCCGGCAACTTGTCAGCGACGGTGATTATTTCACTGACAGGTCTGGACGGTGAAATATGGCGCGCGCCGCTCCCCGGCCCCGCTCAGCCTTCTCCGCCGCAGACATAATGAATTGTGATGCCAGCTGTCAGCGTGCCGTCGCCGG
Organism: Centroberyx affinis; assembly: GCF_046629955.1. NCBI lineage: Eukaryota > Metazoa > Chordata > Actinopteri > Beryciformes > Berycidae > Centroberyx > Centroberyx affinis. The sequence continues at coordinate 43,608 of NW_027279711.1, forward strand.
GCCGCGGACGAGGGGGACGGGAAGGCGTTTTGAGGCGAATACCGCCAGCCCGGCGTAGATGTGTTTTTTTTGGGAGGGCCGGAGGGGCTGCGGAGGGGGATGGGGGGGGGGGCACAGAGGGAGGTGGGAGGTGCAGGCGGGTCACGGCGGAATAGCTGACAACACATAAACCCATTTAAAGGGGAGAAAAATCCATGGTTTCTGGAGTCACCGGTCAGACAGATTAAGGGAGGTAGGGGACCGTGTACTGTAATTGGAAAATGTTTTTTCTCTGTCAATCACACCATGCTGTTTTCTTAGCCTGGTTCCTTTTTTTTTTTTTTTTTTCTCGGCTCCTTTTTTACTCGGACATCAAAAGTGCAGACAAGGTGAAAGCAAATCATTGGATTTGAGATCAGATCGGTTTCTTTGGAGAACTTACCGGGGGTTGGGGGGGGGGGGATTCGACCACATTAATTCTCACTACATAAAACTAAACACAGAAACAAAGAGGTAAAAATGTCAGCAGGTCTATCTTGAATCAGTAAATCAGTCGTGGCTCCGGGCGAGACACCGGCTTGTTGGAAAATGTTGTAACTTTCTGTTGTGCATAAAGATTTTAGGTGGAGATTAAAGTCACAATGAAATGAGAAATAACTTTTTTTCACCCTGAGAGCTAATTCTTCATATCATAATGTACATCTATTCAACAATAAATAAATTACTACATTTGTATTTTCTTGCATTTTTATATCAAAATCCCATTACTTTTTCTTCCTGGAAAACTGTGTTTTTTTTTAAACAGCCTGTGGTTGTTTGTGTTTTTTTCTGGAAAGTTTGCATGCTGCCGATGCAACTTGTTAATGAGTGTACCAGAAAAAATAAGTGGATATATGCTGAGTATACACCTGAACTCATTAGAAGTCAGTATACAGAAACGTCCCGGTAGAATTAGTGAGTATACAGCCTCGACTAAACTACTGTTCACCCCAAAAACCCTGTTTCTTTTTCCTAAGACAACATGGCTGCGTCCCGGTGGCTGGAATTTGTTTCATTTTGAAGAAACCAGAAATTTGTGACAGTTTAAGAATATGTGCAAAGCATTTCTGAACACTTTTGAACACTTTTCCCTCCCCACATTAGGAGAGAGGAAAAGTTTAAATATGGTTAATTCTCTATGTACTTAAAGGTCCCATATCCTCCACTGTCCAGTGTTTTATTTTGTGTCTTGAGGTCCATTCAAAGCTGTGTGTGTGGTGTTATGTACCAAAAACACTCTCAATCCATTCCTACACGTTTTCCATCCATTTTCCAGCATCTCTCTGAGCCTTACCAAGAACAGGCTGTTTCTGTCACTGTGTCTTTAAGGCTCATTAATATTAACGACCCCTCTGTTCCGATTGGCTAACCGTTTCAAGAGTGAAACGTGAGACTCCGCGGCCTGGCAGCTACAGGTAGGGAAAACTCTCCGGTTAATAAACAATGACAACCGCTCAACCGCTTTGAAAAAAACACTTTGTTAGTCTATTATTTCTTACAAAAATGATAATGAGCGAACCTTTGTGACGTCACAAAGGTACGGAAGTCCAAACGGCTCGTTTAGAGGCTCGCTTTTCTAATATGGATTGTGTGGATTTAGTTGGCAACCCTGTGTTTTGATACTTTCACTCCTTTATCATCACAGAGGCAAGGGGAGTCCTGCTTTACACCATATGGGACCTTTAATACTCTCTGTACTAGGAGGCAATATTGTTTGCAGTGAATTAGTACTGGCTGTAAAACTTAGAATAAAAATAAAAAGTGGAAAAAAATAAGTTGAAGATTGGGCTTGTTTTCATCAGCAGCAGCCATGTGTGTGTGTGTGTGTGAGCGGGAGCAGGCGGGGCAGACGGGAATCACATCGCCTCTGTGTGACCCGGGCCATCGACCCGCGTTTTGCTGGAATCCACTAATTATGCCGCGGCTAATCGCCGTCCATTATCCAGCCTGGTTTCAATCCCCCGTCCGCAACAAACACCTCTACTCGCCCCCCGATACACAGCAACAACACACACACACACACCCACACACACCCACACACACCCACACACATCATGATTATCTAATAGACTGCGGGGAGGATAATTGCATAAACTAATCGATACCACCTCATTAGGAGAACTGTTTGGGCTGAAAGGTCAATCTCACCACCCATCAGAACCCTTTCACTGTATACATTAAAAGGAAAACATCATTTCACTCAAACGGCAAAATAGGTTTATCCAATAGCAGCTCAATGAGGCTGCATTTACAGCAGGACGACAAATCAGACCGGGGGACGTTACGGTAAAGATCCGCTGACTTACTTCCTTGAAACGGCAGTAAAGCCGCTCTGATGACTCTGTTCCTTACTGCGGGACGTCCTGCACAGCAGAAAGCATCCTGCACCTGACCTGCACTGGTGCTGGAGTCACCGCTGTAGAGAATTCTGCCGAAAAGACAATATGAATATACGTATATATGAATATGAATTTTTCCCCAACAACTGCTAGTAAGGTGGAGCAACATTTCAAAGCAAAGTTTCACCGGTTTACTCCCTTGGAATGAGTTAAACTGCTTTCATGATTCTGAGTTTCTTACTGTTAAAGTTTCTTAGTGTATTTTATTATACCCAGGGTGGACTGATGGTTAGAGAGATCATCCTGGAACCAAAAAGTCACAGGTTTGATCCACTCAACAGTAGAGCTGAACAATTAATAAGAAAAAAAAAAATCAAAATTGCAATATGAACTTGAATCAAATTAATTGATTAAGAGAGAGGGGCGTCCAAACTGGATTTCTAAACCAGGTGTTTCAGAGCTGCAGGTAATCTTTGGTCCATGAATCAAGTACAATATTGGTGAAAACCTTTCATCAGACTCAAACTCAGTAGATCCTGCACACTGACATCTATTCTTTTTTTTTTTTTTAACAAAATCACTTTTGTTTAAAGACTTTTTAAAGTTCTAGAAAAAATTATGGAAAGAAAAACTTTAAATCGCAATTACAATATTCTGTCAAATACATTCGATTTAGATTTTTGTCAGTCATTTTGTCAGTATCATTCAGCCCAACACAACACCCGATGTGTCCCATCAACAGACACAAATCCTGTAGAAATGTCTCTCAGCAACACACTGAACCTCCTACCTGCTCACTCACTGTAAGGCTGCGTTCACACCAGGAATGTTAAAGAGTGATTTGTTCAGAATTTGGAGTGTTTATTTTGGTTCAGTTCGTTTGGTCAGGTGAGAACAATGCCATTCGTAAATGGCTGAAAATGCGAGTCTCAGTCCTCTCCCAGTTTACCAAAAAACTACTTGTGAGTCATGTGACTTTTGTTTCCAGCCCCAGTTCGCTGTTAACTGGGGCTCGCAGTGTGTGAACCTAGACGAACCAAATGTAAAACTGCACCAAAGTGAACTTTTCAACTGTGGTTTGGACCAAAGAAAACAAACCGTAGCTGTGATCGCGCCCTTCATTGATTGCACAACGTCCATCTCAAAGTTTAAAGCTGCGCTCTCTGTTCTCATATTCTTGATAAGTTTATTCTCCCTGAGACAATTTGGGAAGATCGTTCTCCACAAGGACGCGAGTATCGACTTCGAATAGAATTAGTTATTCAGCTCCTGTCTCACGCCGACTCCCTCCTTCCTTTTGAAAAACAAAATGATCTTAGAAGGGAAAAGGGCCTATATACTTGTCTTCACACAACACATGGTCGGTATGAATATGAACTCTGTATTTTTACATTTACATGCATTACGGAGTTCTAGTAGTTTTAAGAGTTCAGTTTTTCCTCATTAATATGCAAATACATGCAGCAAGGTGCTCCAAATATGGGAAACTGCGGTGAAAGTATGAAATTTATATCATGCATTGTTCTTGAGTTATTGTGTTCACTGTAATGTTTTACACACAGAAAGAGAGACAGAGACAGACAGAGAGAGACATACAGAGAGACAGAGAGAGAGACAGGACAAGAGAGACAGACAGAGAGATGGAGAGAGAAATAGATGGAGAGAGGGGGAGGGAGAGAGATGCATACAGAGAGACAAATGGGGAGAGCGCGAGAGACAGACAGACAGAGAGGAAGAGACAGAGAGAGTGAGACAGACAGAGAGAAAGAGACAGATGGAGAGACATACAGAAAGAGGCAGAGAGAGGGAGAGAGACAGGACGAGAGAGACAGACAGAGAGAGATGAGAGAGAGACAGAGAGAGAGATGAGAGGAAGAGACAGAGAGAGGAAGAGACAGAGATGGCGAGAGTGAGAGACAGACAGAGAGAGACATACAGAAAGAGACAGAGACGGAGAGAGAGAGAGAGGACGAGAGACAGACAGAGGGAGAGATGGAGAGATAGATGGAGAGAGACAGACAGAGAGAAAGAGGGAGTGACAGAGATGCATAGAGAGAGACAGACAGAGAGAGCGAGATGAGAGAGTGAGACAGACAGAGAGAAAGAGAGAGACGGAGCAAGACAGATGGAAAGAGAGCCGAGGGAGAGAGATAGACGAGAGAGACAGAGAGGAAGAGACAGAGAGATGGAGAGTGGGAGACAGAGAGAGAGACAGACGGAGAGAGACATACAGAGAGACAGATGGAGAGAGAGAGACAGGACGAGAGACAGACAGAGAGAGATGGAGAGATAGACGGAGAGAGACAGACAGAGAGCGAGAGACAGACAGATGGAGAAAGAGATGGAGAGTGAGACAGACAGAGAAAGAAAGAGAGACAGAGAGAGAGACAGATGGAAAGAGCCGAGGGAGAGAGACAGACGAGAGAGACAGAGAGAAAGAGACAAAGACAGACAGAACCACGATGGCATAATGTCCCACTACCATGTACCAGGTGGGACATTATAACATGGGTTATAATTCACCTCCGCACCTCATCCTGAACGACACATTAACCAGAGAGACACTTGCTTTGTATTTTCATTTATTCCTAGTATAAGAGACATACAATGGTATTTCTGTGAGACCAAATTCATAGTAGTTCAAGAGGCGTAGCCCGGAAATCAAACAAAAACAACATAATACTGAATCAATGAGACCCCGCCCCCGATAGAATGTATTTACACTCTGTGCAAGTTCAGAGAAATCAAATACTGATATAGCTATTAGAGACCGTTCCCTTTCCCATACAATCTGTTGCCAGCTGATAGAAAATATACTTCAACTCACCAAACACTGTAGCTGCCACAATTCCTCTTATGAGACATTATGGTCACAACCTTCAATCAAGTTTGGTGTTTTTTTTTCCATTGCTCAAGAGGCCATTTAATGCTCTACTGCATGTAATAGCCAAATTAACCCATTTCCTTCCAAAACCTGTGTCTAATGTGTGGTGGGCCATGTGAGTGTGAATAGTAAACTTTGCATTGGGTCAGATGAGATCTGGGAAATATGAATCAATAAATACCACTTTCAGATACAGTAAATTGCGTAGTGTTGTTTTCAGAGAATTGATCACGATTCCAGTCAACCATGGCCAAAATGACTTTGCCGAAAAAGTGCAGCAGCGGAGAGTGTTGAAGGCGTGATATCTGTGAGGCCGAGCCGAGCGGCTTCCCCGTCCCCCGAGGAAAATCCTCAGCAGATGTTGGGCGACCCGGCGGCCCGGGAACCCGCTCCACAAACGCTCCCAAATATTGATCCGAGGACAATCTCAGCTCGTCGGATCAGAGAGTTCATTGCACTTCTCCGTGTTTCCACACATTTCCTAAACAGAAAATTCATTATCTCCGCTTCTGTTTGTTTATTCGCTACCTATATTGTTGAGGTTGACCCCCGGTGATATGTCAAAAATCTACAGCGGTAACCATTGCAGAAGTCCGCCTTCATGCCTTTATCCTGCATCTATTCTTTCTTGGATATTATACTGTAAAACCAAATGAGTATATTAACACAAAACTAATGTCTGTCAACCTCATTTCTTCTGAACGACGGCTGAAAAGAGATTTACTCCTTGATATTTCTGAATAATTCCTCTTGGGATTACAGCAAAAATGCCACATATTTGCTCGTTCAGCATGCAGTGAAAAGCGACTTCCACAATGGCTACATCTGCAGGGGGAGAAGTTAAGAGGAACTGTGCTCAGTGAGCAAAGAGATGCTAACGCTACTGCTAAAAGAAAAAGATTACAATGGCAATCGGCAAAAGTGAAACCCAGTGGAAACTGACATAAGGAGGCAGCAGTCTGCAGTCTCAGGCTGTGGAACTTACTTTGCCCCCTTCTTCCCAAAACACCCTGCAGGCTCACACTTCAGGGATGTGAAAAAAAAAAAATTCAATACAAATACAAATGAAGGGTTTCATTCCAAAACGCTATATATCCATTTTGGAAAGAAAAAAAAAATTACCTGATATTAAATATTTAAAAAAGGAGGATAACATTGTCTAAAATGTTACTGCTTTGTAAGTAGAAGGCTCAAGATAACTAATAATTTTCTACTATTCAATAGTGAGTTTTACAATCATGCCGGCAATCATTTTGTCAGAATAGGTGACACATTTTTAAATGGCAAATATCTCATTTTGGAATGAAACTCTCCAAATACACAATAGATATGACACATACGGACGACCATATAAAATGAAACATCTACAATATAGCATAGTAGCCATCTTAGCTCCTTGCATTTACCCCTATCCCCATATCACACACTATTATTAAATAAGGCACACATTTACACATACAGTTAAAATTTGGCTAGTAATTATTCCTTTATTTACAACCAATAGCCACAAAGTTAATAATTATAATAACTGCAGTCCATTCTATGTTATGTTCATTCTCCCAGATGGCATGGCATGTTTGTCTTGTCCTCTTTGGGTCCAAAATATCTGAAAGTACTGAAAGTACTATTTCCATTTGAGAGGATGTAGAGGCCACTCAAGTTGTGGAGCACCAATCTGACAGCAACAATCTAAAAGGAACTTTAACAGACCCTACTTCGTCATTTAAGCTCTCACCTGACATCTGCGACAGGTTAGCGGACAGGAAAATTAGTCCAGAAAAGAAAAGAGAAAAGACTAGTATAGCTGCTTTGTTGAAGGGTTTCCTTTCTCGTCTGAGTGTTATCAAATTTGGTTCAAATTTTTTTTGCCAATTGACAATGAATTCTGTTCCTGGAGTGCATGATTTGGTATTCCTAAGACATGAGCTGTCCACATACCAAGAGTGCTGCGGCCTGTGTTTCCTATGGGGATCATTTGATATGCCCAAAGATGAGTAGAGTATAGTAAGGCAAAGACATAACTACTTTTAGGGGGATTTGCTGACTTTTCACCACAGGTTACATGTACTGCATATGTATATGTATACATATACGGTGTGGATATAAACACACATATATATACACACACATGCATAATATAAACACATTCGAGGGTGGGGTGGGTCGGGACTGGTTACCAACACTACATCAGAAAAGGTAAGCAAAAGCAAGAGTCTAACTTGTAAGCATTGCGGGAGCCTCCGGCTTTTAAGTCTTGATGACTGATGTGTAAAGTTTTTCAACATCAACGCTTCCAAAAACTAAGTTGCATCGTAAATCCACACTGAGGACATTGGCAGCCTAATATAAGGTGGTGGCGTCACGCCACCCAAGTCAGCGGTTCTATAAGCAAGTAGCTGAGCAATACCAATATGGTACAAAGATATTCGTTGGACAAAAAAGGAGGGAAAAAACAAGTTTGGTTGAGGCTTTGTCCACAGTGACAATGGCTGCCACGCGATCCGTTGTGTTTTCTGGCGAAGGTCTGAAACCTCTAACCCTCTGCATTTCTTCAAGGGAAGTTCCTTTAAGAGGATAGGACGAGGGCGATTCCCTCTCTAGTCCAGTAGTCCACCTCCGTTCCCTCAGTAGTTGAACTTTCCCTGTGGGTTGACCGGGGATGTGGCAGGTATGAACAGGGGCTTGGGAGGGACATCGGGCTTGAGAGAGGAGGTTCGGCGGACGATAGCGCCCCGGTGGAGGACCTCCTGCTGCTCGCTGTTGTAGCTGTGCTGGCGTGTCAGGTACCCGTTGGGGATGAGGGGGTAGTGGACCTCACAGGCGCTGCCGGTGGAGTTCATCCGGGCCAGGAGAGGCGGAGGTTGGTGGGGCCCGCCGTTCCGCTGGCTGAAGCTGTGCTGCCGAGGGATCATCCCCCCCCCTCCTCCTCCACCGGCTCCTCCGTTGGGCATCTTGGTGGCTGCAGCTATCAGCGAGTGCCTCTGGGAGGAGTGCCTCCTCTCCAGGGTGGACTGGTGATGCGGCGGGATGTCCGGAGGAACATCCATGCGTCGGGTGAGGCTGTCTCGGGGTAAAGTGGATGAGCTGTAGTAGGGGGCTGACTCCGTCTCTGGGATCTGAGGCTGGATGCGGTTGGCAAAGGCTAGCTGGCCTCCACCACCACTGGCCATCAGACCAGATGGGCTCATGAGCTGAGAGTTCTTGCTGCCATTTGCCTCGTGGATGTGCTTCAACAGCTCATCCAGCGAGGTGACCTCCATCACCTTCTGTGAGTAACAGGGGTAGGGCTGCTGGGATAACACACGTTCAACATTGTGGATCTTGCGTTCCTCCGGATGTAGCGGACCTCCGACCAGTGGCTGCCCATTGGACAGGCCGTGGGAGTAGGGGAAGACCTGCTGGTGAAGCAGGGCTGAGCTGGGCCTGGAGCTCATGTTGTGGGACTTGGGCTCCTTGGCATTGTTGCAGTTCTGGTTCTTCTCCCACTGGTTCTTGAAGGCCTTCATGCTCTTGATGGGCAGTTCTGGGGTAGAGTCAGGTGTAGGCAGACCAGAGAGCTCTGAGGAATGGTGGAGGTGGTGTGGGTGAACCAGGTCTCCCATGGTAACTCCATGATGGCCGTTTCTCCTTGGTGGATGATGCTCCTTGCTGTTTGGGAAGAAAGAGTTGTAGATCTTTGGAGAGGACACCTCCAGTTTGTCGTCTTTGCTTTGGCTGTCCAGCAGGCCATTGAGCTTGGCTAGGCTGCGGAGGGACAGGGCGTGAGGGATGGGGGCCTCAGGATCCTTGGCCAGTCTCTTGGTCTTGTGGCCCGTGTGGTTACAATAGCAAGAGACTAGGAAGCCAGAGAGGAAAGCGCCCAGGACGAAGGCCACCAAAACACAGGCAATGAGGAGGGTGTAGTGGACACTGTGGTTGGTCTTCTCCACCTCTGGAGGCCGCCTCACACCTTCAGGAGACACAAAAGACAGCAAAAAAGAAAAGTACTTCAGCAAAATGGCTTGACTGATTGAGTCAGAGGGAAAAACACACATTTTCAAGAGCTAATATAGGTCAAGTAGCAGCTGGGATGGACAGGTTGTGTTTACAGGGGCTTCACTATGTGGGAAACAGCATGGGCAAGGTGTTTGAACTAAGCTCTTGGCCTCCTTCCCTTCCACTCTTAATAGATCAATAAAGCCTTTCTTGCCAGGACCTGTGCTTTCCTCTAAGATGGGGAAAGAGTGGCAGAGGGCAAGAGCTCCCTAGTCAGTGAGAAATCAACTCTGAAATGAGTTGGGGCTTCAAATATTGATAGGCGCACACCAGCAGGAGCCTGATGTCATTTTCACAGACTGTGCTTTCCAATGCGTGGATCAGGGGCGAATGCACCTGGTATGATGAACGAGCCAAAAATAACAGGTCTACCCAATAGCTCACCGAGTGCAGCGCCTTTGCCAACGCAGACTCAAATGAGGTTGTCAACTTCTTTCAAACGGAGGCTTAGGAGACGGCAGTGCACCAAAAACACAAGGTTACTTTGCTGAAGTAAATCTACCATGTAAATGTCCTTGGGTGATGTGACCCTAACACTGTGTTTGCCTAATGGCGTGAAAGGCAGGAACGATAAGAGGAGTGAAACCTGCCACCTCTCGTAATCAGAGCTCATTTGCAAGAGGCTTCTGCCATCTGTGGTGTCAGGCCCCTTTCTCGCCCCTTAATGACAGCCTCTGTGAAACTGATTAGTCTGCGGAGGGGGACGGCCAAGCTGCACTATGGAGGGAAAAAAAATGCAGGTGTCTCAAACAAGCTAAATTCAACGGCTAATGAAAGCTTCGTTTAGGCATCATAATGGAAAATGATGGTGCCCAAATCAGGCTTAATGGTAGTTTATGAGATGTTCAGGATGATGGTGATGATGATTGGGGGATGAGTATAGGGGAGATCAGTTCAATAATTAGGTCTGCGTTAGAGTGGGTTTCAATCTTTTCTCTGAAATTACTAATTGTCTTGGCCCAGACTTGACAGAGTGAAGGCACTTTAGTCCAAAGCAAATTTATTCTTATGAAGAAATTCCTGATTATAAGGTTTAGCCTCTGACAGAGATGTAAATAACATCAAGACTTTTCATGAAGGAGCCATTGAATGGGAAGTCATTCGTCCAAAAGTGAAGAAATTCTACAACTCGACATCTCTAAATGACTTAATTTTAGTGGAATGAAAAGTGTGAATAGAATCGATAAACATCTACTCCTGAGACAGTGAGGCCTGAGTGAATTTTGCAAAAGGTAATTGTGTGTGTGAGCAAACAGGCTTTGTTTAACAATCCAGATTCTTCTCCAGTGTGTCCGTGTGTATGTGACTGGAGACAAATATTAATGGATAATACAGAGGTGGAAATTTTGATCACAAAGACTCAGGTTTGAGTAAAATCTCATCACAAATCCACGCAAGACAAAAGCACAAATGAGTGAAATCTAAACTCGTCAGACCAAGGATAAAGTCTCAAAGGCACCTGACACCGTGCAAACTACAAGATGCACGATGGAGAAAGACAACTCATTCGCCTCTTGTCACGATTAAAGCTTTCCTTTGACAGCATCTTATTACAAAAGAGTAAGGAGATATGGCAAAATTAGAATCAAACAAGGTTTATCTCTTTAGTCTTGATGGATCTGCATGCACACAGATTCTGGCTCACTGTTTTTAAAATGAGTTTTACTATGTAGGTCATGAAGTTACTGTGGAACTTGTTCAATTCTTTTTGCTCTTCATTGTCTGGCGGAAGACTTTTGAGCAGATGTGCTCTTAGAGGCTTATTATCTCATCCTCATGCATCACTACTTTCATTCGTGAGGGGTGCTTTGCTATCATTTCCCTTAAGAGAGATAAAATAGTTAATACTATGGTACACTATAATCTAACTGGGAATAACATTTTGAATGGAGCTTCAAATTAAAAATCCTCAACTTTTAGCCATTTCTTCCTTATGATTGCCTCGGCTTATGGCCACATTAAAAACTCATAAATCATAATTGCAATCCCAGTGGGAGAGGCAATCAAAAGTGATTCCGCAGTAAGCCGGATAATACCTCTTCTTTTAATCTTCAACAATCCATGTATTTTTGTTTTTTGGCTTCATATTACGCAGGCTGCCAGTCAGCTCCACCGCGGCGGTGTGGCTCCAGGTGTTCGGCACCAACTGATCGCAGCGGGCCGAGGCAGCCTGGTGGCAGCTGCATGCAGCTTTTATGACGAAGATGCCCCCTTCTCTGTGTGGCTTCACCCCACTGTCACCCCCGTTGCTCCCAGCTACCTGTGACTCATCCACTCCCCCTGGACCGTCCCCCCCCCCCCACCCCTCCCGCCCCTTCACCCCCCCTCACTGTGGGTCCAGGCTTATTGAAGGGTTCCTCCTGGTTGAGGGGTATGAGTCAAGCGCCGTGGTAGGGGGTGAAATGCACAGGGGAGGTAAACAAATCCGGAACCCGCGAACGACCTGTCACAACATGTTTCACGAGCGGACCGGATGACTCAATCACTGCGTACGCGGGACATATGGTGCGGCGGTCACAGTGAAATTAATACCCTGTGAATCATAAGGACGGACTGGCAAGAAGCTAGGTGGCGCACAGGAGGCGCATCCAAAGCGGGCCAAGTGTACACACCGACTTGGCTTTCATCGCACCGCTTCTACGGCGTCTTGAAATTATAAACTCAACCGGGGTTGAACCGGGACTCGGCACCGAGGCAAATATTTAATCCGAATTTAGAAGTCTGTTCATGGGGGGCCATCGGCGCCTGAGGTACACGCGATAATTAAAGCTGCTTTACAGTCGCTTCGCAACTTCTTCTTCAATGTTTACATAGTTTGAGTCGATTTCAGTGTTCCTCTTACGTTGTCACACTATATTTCTGTGTCAACTCGACATGGTCTCGGCTCAGCGAAGGCTTAATATAGAGATACCCAAGTCTGCCAAAAGGTAAAAAGACAGATGGGCTGCGTGAGTGGAGGCGAGGGAGGGAAGGGGAGAGGGATGGTGACAGCGAGGGAGACGAGGGAGATGAAGGGATAAAATTCAACCTTGGTGACAAACTGGCAATGAAGAGGGGAGTGAATGAGCGAGGACTCAAAGATCCGAGAGATAGGGGAGCAAGAGCAAAGGAAGAGAATGAGGATGAAAGCCAGAGAGCAAGGAAAAAAAAAAAAAAAAAAAAAAATGACAGGAAAGGCGGGAGATTGAGAGAGAGAGAGAGAGAGAGAGAGAGAGAGAGAGAGAGAGAGCAGGAGAATGTGCAAGGAGCAGATTGTAAGGAGGAGGATGGGGAGTTGGGGGGAGAGAGAGAGAGAGACAGACAGACGAGTCGGGGTGAGTGACAGACCGTCACTCTGCTGGGTTTTGAAGCCTGGCACTCTGCAGCAGCTGTGTTATGGTAGGAGAACAACCCCGCTCGCCTCGCGCTCCTCCACAGCACCGTAGGAAGAGAAACACTCTGTGATTGCATCCATATTGTTAAAAATAGATAGCGCGGTAGGTTATGTAAGGCGGGCGAAAGCTTTACACGGCGTCGCCTATGCCGCATCTTACTAATTGGAGGTGGTTTTTGCATGGGGGAAAATAACGCAAGGAGTGTCTGGCTGTTGTTATGTGTGAAGTGTTTTGTTTTTTTTTCTTTCCTGCAGGTGATGAAGTTGAGTCTGAAAACAAATTACAATGGGAGTGACAACTTCTGTTAAGCACTCGGCTGCTGTCTTCGCAAGCTCTCACAGACATCTTAAATTGACTTCATTAACAATACAGCACCCATAAGCTTTTCTATGACACCAATTAATCTTGAGACTTTGAAGTTTCATATTTGCTCAATTGTAAAAGGAATTTTCTTTTCCATTTCTTGCGGGACATGAAAGCATCAGAACGATACAAAATTGGAATTTAAAACATTGCCAGGCAGGGAATGGTCACATTTCTTCTCACAAAACACGTTCAAGGTCAGATTTAATACAAAATAATTTGAATAGGAGGGACAACTTTCTCTTTTGCACATAACTTTTCCATCGTAACAGGCTTTTCTCAAGGGTACGTTTAAGTGCTTTGTAACCTGGAGAACAACTTGTGTTCTATTTTTGTGCGACAAGTGAAGACGTTCCAAAATAGCCCTAATTAGTTTCTGCTTCTCCAAGCTTAGGAGCGTGTGTAATTGTTCCGTTAATGGCTACTCCATCCCAATGAGAAGGCAACGAGACAAAATGGCCCCAGGCTTCGTAGGCGAGCATTACCCCCCACTAATGCCAGAGATTTATTTCTTCCACAGTAAAAAATAACAATTTAAAACCTGAAAGACTCCCAGAGGTTCAAGATTGGGAAATAATGAACTATTTTCTTTTTCAAATCTGGCTGAAAAACAGAGCAGCTTTGCCCTGTTGCTGTGAGCTTTAGTAATTTGACAGTTTTAATACCTGATGTCTGTGCACTGACAGACATGGTTAGCAAACAGAGCGTTATTGTGTGCGTGAACACACACACACACACACACACACGAGTGTATGTGCGTGTGGCTGTGTGTGCGCAGAGTTCTGGGTGTTGAGTGAGTGAATTCAATCATGTACACTTGTTATTACGAATTTGCATAATATTCCACCTCAGTGCACAGCCAATTGGATGCAGTTTAATATATGCACATGAGGTAAGATGATATGCCGTAATGTAACGGATCTATTCCAATTGAAAAGTAGTGGTAATGAGCACTGCATTTCATTCCAGGTGTGTTGATGCATATAGAGCATAGATTTCATTACAGTTTTGATTGAATACTGGTAAATTAAGCGTGCTGCAGCATCTGGCAACCAGACCCACAGTATTTATAAGTCATCTTTGAATAACTACACCTGTGCTTTGAAAGAAAAAGTTAAGTTTCCAAATATATTCCACAGCATGGTACAAACACAGTTTGTTTTACACACTCATACAACAGTTAGGTTGACATGGCATCTGATAAACTTATCACAAGCTATCAAACCAGGCAGAGCACATGCATTGTGTGATACCCTTTTGCATGCAGTTGCATCAGAAACTAAAAAAAAAACAGAGCAGCTGTTTATTTGCCATTTAGTGGCTGGTAAAGCAAAACGGTTCCAATGCCAACTTCCAACTGTTGTTGTGATAACATATCTGTGAGGGGAAGGCGGCACTGGAAGAACCTCGGCTTTACCAACCAACTTAAAGAGACAGTCCACACCAAAGTCAAGGTTTTCTCTGAAGTAATTATGTTACAAATCATTTTTATAGTGATCTAGCTTGATAACTAATAATGATGAAGAACCTGCACTTACGAAACCCACTTCCTAATATATAACATATACCATTTAGTGGACGCTTTTATCCAAAGTGCCGCACAGTACCATGAGTGCATTAATTTTTCGCCAATTATCTTGGATTTTAGCATAAAGCTTCAAAACAAAATCCACATTGTGTCAAACAGCTATTATGAATGTCTTTGGAGTGAACTGTTGCTTTAAGACCGAGCATGGAGAAACTGCTTGCAGGCCACTGAAACACCTGAGCGCAGTTTCCGCCATAGGCTCTAAAACTGGAGAGACGGATCATAAAAAGGAGGGTGAGAGGGTTCAGCGAGAGGAGAGAGAATTCAACAAAGGAGGCAGGTACAGCTAAAGGGTTAGTCCAACTGAAAAACAAAGAAATACAGGCAGGTAAAAGTGAGAAATACTCCCCAGAGGTCAAGGAGACAGATTAAAGGGTAAGGGGTTAGGGGCTAGGAGCCAGGACAACTGCATGGGCGGATTGGATCACTGTGGGCCCCGCGGATCACTGTGACTCTCACAACTGACCGCCTGTGTCAAACGTCGACACTGAACCGAGGTGTAACAGCCATCATGGAATAAAAAGCCATTAAAATTGCCAGTTATGGAAAGTGAAGTATTCTGTGTGTGTAATGCCTTTTAGGGGGGGTTTTACAGCGTGCACTGCAGACTGTGTTTTTGTAGTAAAACATGATGTCACTCATAATTGCCGTAAAGTGTTGGTGAGCTAGAGGGAAAAATGCCCTCGTTTTGCGTGACCTTTAATAAGTGCCATTACAGCATGCGTATGACTAAGGCAGTCAAAATTGGCAGTTACATTTTAAAAGCTGAGCCAAATGTGTGAGCGCATCATGACTTTACGTGACATATCTATTATGGAAGAATGGCCAGCTCTCTCAAAATGAATGAGCCGAATGAAACGTCACAATGAACATCTTGTGGATGTGCAGCCTCACCTAACCCCTAACATAACTCCAATAAAGTTCTAAAATGTCTTGAATATGTGCAGCTTCACGAGCTGAGATATCTACTCTTTGAAAAAGTGACACCTACTCTCACAATTATTGCTGACATGAGAGTAAAACAGTTTTTGGAAGAATGTGGAAGTGTTGGCAATTTCACTAACATTGCTGAGGAATGACTCGTGCTTTTTTCAACTAGTGAGTGATGAATTTCAAGTAACCACATTTTTTCTAAAAATTGATATTGATGTGGAATGAAACCCTTCAAATGTAGCTACGGGGGAGAAGATAATGTGGCGATGGGCAGAGGGGACACACAAGCCGAGCTGTATCAATGCCTAGATAGGAAATGATGCAGACGGTGTCTGTTGCCATGGTCTTCAGAAGTATAAATAACTCTTTAGAAAACTAGCTGGCATCGATGTCCCCCCTAGGACGCCAACCCTTCTTCATGGAAAGGTTCAGCCCGAGTTCACTCTCTGCTCCTCCTATAGTGTTTTAATGAGTTTCAGAACGGCGGCTTCACTTGATTCTATTATCGAGCCGTCTCCCTGTGCTTGTCAGCTAAATTAGCTAGCCGGGGCTTTTTGGTCCAACCCACACTGGTTCATCTGAATGTGCCGAAGAGTCAGAGAAAAGGTCATCTCACAATGGAGGGCAGAGAGAGGGAGAGAAAACAAACCAGAGAGGTCTAGCGCCGGTGTCTTGTGCAACACGGTTCTGCTCACACACGGATCTGTGTGTTTTCACACAATGGAGCGGTGGGCGTATTCCCCTGCCAGGAGCAGCACTAGTGAAACCTGACTGCTGGCATTTTTCTAAATAGCAGGAGGTCAACAGGTTCCTGCCCCTGCCTTTTAGTCTGCCCCAGTGTTTACATAATGTAATGCAGCTTCCACATCTGAGCGAATATTTCACCTTACATTTTTTATCTCTGTAGGCCTGTGCTACATAAAACAAACACAGATGTGGCTGGGTTTAACAGGGCTTATGTGTTAAATGAGTGACTGTCTTTGTATCTTTTACTTACAGCACAGCTTATAGCATTTGTTGACATTTATAAAGCAGCCTTACAGATACAACCTGGAAATTATTTGACCATCTAAATGTGGGTTCTATTCATGTGTTTTCCAATGTGTTTCAGGTATCTCTCTTTTTTCATGAACAGCTGTCATATTTTCAGCCATCATTTGCATACAGCCCACTGTCAGATGGACCTCCAGCTGTGCTTGCCAGGACATTATGTGATGTAACTGCAAAACCTCTGTGGGAGGCGCAGACAGACGGAGAGACGGAGAGATGGAGACAGTTGGAGAGAGAGAGTGAGACGGAGAGAGGATGCCCTCCTTGAACTGTGATGCCGTTGCTTCCAAAACGGCTCCTCTCCTGCCTTATCAACCCAGCCGCCCGGCTCCTGATTGAACCGGCAACACCACCGACTCTGGCCGAAATAGATTGCGTTGCTGTTTCTATTACATCCTACAACCCCCTCTCCCCTCCCACCCTCCCACCCTCCTCCCCCCCGGTTGTCCGACTCGCTGCCCCGGGCCCCTGCTGGTTATTTATTTGTTATGGGCTTTTCTCATTTGAGCCTGAGTGGCTCATCATTGCAGCCAGAGACTCTGTCTGCGTGAATGGAAGCCTCTCTCACAAGCTGAGGATTTATGGACTCCTGACATGGTGCCAGCGGAAGCCGGCGAAGAGGAGAGGAGAGGGCACAAAATGCTTCACGCCACCCTCTCCTCTCTGAGTCACATCCCCCCCTCATATCTTTATTCCTCTACTTGCAGGAATATGCTCTTGTCTTCAAGAGGGAAAAAAACAAAAACACAAAAAAAGAAAACGTTCTACCTCTCTCCTCATCTCTTGTTTCTTTTCCTGGCACTTCCCTATCATACGTGATCATTTGAGACTTGCATGAATATTTTGTGGGCGCTGCGGCTCTGAGGCTTGCATTCCCTACTCTTGGTTGCTTGTAACGTTATTCTATAAAAGGAGCAGCAATGTCTAAAATGCAAGACATGACAAGAGAGACACGTCTCCAGATCTAACTGAATATTCAAGGCACTGCTTGGAGTTTCCTAGAGAGTTTCTAAGGGTTAAAGAGACTGTGCTGCAGCTGCAAGGTCACAGGTTTAATCCCAGCAACAGTGTTTGCATCCTGTTGAAGTTTTCATAATTAAGACCCTGAACCTCTACGGGCTCACTCAATGTTAGCTGTATTGGATAATAACATTAGCGGAGTGACTAAAATGTAAATAATAAATGTAAATGGTCGCATAGAAAGTGTGTGAGGGAGGGAGGGAGGGAGAGAGAGAGAGAGAGAGAGCGAGAGAGAGAGAGAGAGAGAGAGAGAGAGCGAGAGGTGGTTTGTGATTTGAAAGTTATAAGGGCGTTGGAGAACGGAAAGGGAATTTGTGCACGCTGACAAGCTAAATAAAAGATGAGGTGAGGGCATGAGGGAGCAGTTTTGTTTGGACTTGGATGCTCAATTTGATTTGAGGAGTTAATTTGATCCGATGCAGCATCTATTAAATCTTCTTAATTCACGGCTGCTTTGCTAAGCACATCTAGATATACGGCTGAAAGTAAGCGAACAGCAACATCCTCCTCTAGCAGTCTCTCTGGAAACGTTCTGCCTCTTGTCCTGTCCATATATCTCTCTGTGTAGTGAATATGTATGCAGTGGCCAGCGATCATATCAAACACTTACCATGCAGAGCTTTAAGTCAGTGGAACCCTTAAGTCAAGCTGCCTAGGAAATTACCAATCATGTCACATCATGCTGGATACTAATGAGGTGTATGGGTAAAAACCGATTAGCAATGCTCGCTGGCTTTTACTAGGAAATTGCTACAACTAGAGAGTTAAGTGTTAGTGAGCTACTGTGATATTTCACCCTGGAAGTACATCTACACAAATTAGCATGCACGCCTCCCACTGAGTTCGTGAACAGTCAACCTCCAACATGAGCTGCCCTTGCCGTTTCTTACCACTGCTATTATCTCCTCGACCGGGGGGAGTCGAGCCATGAGGCACGGAGGGCCGAGAGTCTGGAGGTTTTGGCTCCAACCAAAGACTACAGCAGGTGATTTAACTGCTTAGCACACCTTGAGCCAGACAGGAGGGACTAATCTGTGAAATCACCTGGTGTAGTCTTTGGTTGGAATGAAGACCAGCAGACTCTCGGCCCTCCATGGCTCATGGTTTGACTCTCCTGTCCTAGACTATTAGGTATACACTACCAGTCAAAAGTTTGGACACGCCACATTTTTCTTTATTTTTACTATTTTTCACATTTTAGAATAATAGTAAAGACATCAAAACTATGAAATAACACAAATGGAATTATGCAGCGACCAAAAAAGTGTTAAACAAATCAAAACTATCTTATATTTTAGATTCTTTAAAGTAGTCGCCCTTTGCCTTGATGGAAAGACAAAGGCTTTGGAAAGAAATTCATACATAGGATCAACTTCACTATTCATATTTGTCTAAGAAACAAATTTCAAGCATTTCAGCAGAAGCCTTTAGATCAAAATGGCTTTAAGAGAATGAAAAACATAGAACATTCAATCAGGTGGGTCCAGACTTTTGACTGGTAGTGCACATCGTCGTCAGTAATTGCGAAATGGCAAATGTACTTTTTGAAAACTGCGACCATGAACAGAGTAAAAAATAATATCAGAGTCGCAGTAGTTTGAATGTGTCACCACCAGTAGGTTTTTGAAATAAGAATAAGCGAGTGAGTGCCATTGCTATGGAAACGCAGGGCAGGCAGCATGGGCGGATGACTGAACTCATACGGTGCTGGCATGCGTGCTAAAAATGGGCCAATGTTTTACAGGAGTGAAACATCATTTTGACCTACGGTACGGTGAGAGTGTTAGTAGTCAGCCTGGTTAGACGTGTACGGTGAAGCGAACAGGGCCCAGCAGTGCAATCCTCTGCAGGTCAGAGTTCACGAAAGACACACATCCCACCCCCTTACCCTCCATCTCCACACTGATTGGCTCCGAGTCAGGTGACCCCTGTTCCCCCACTGGGGGAGGGCCATCAGGACCTGTACCTCTTTCAGGGTCACCTGCCTCCTTTGGGAATGCCGCCCCATGATAGGTTGTGCTGGCGCTTGTGGGTGTGGTCTTCCCTGTGGTTGTAGCGAAGGGGGAGGAGGGGGCAACAAAGTGAGCGGTTAGTGAAATGTGAAACTTAAAAACAGCCTGGAGAATCAACTTGTTCTATAGCAAAGGCTTTGTACCTCAGAGAAATCAGGGTGAATCCTGAATTGAAAAAAAAGGCTTCTGTCACAACTGTCAACCGCTTAAACATAAAAGTCCCCCTTGATGACAGTGAGGAACATGATGAGTGCAAAGAGCAGAAGTTAATTCATGCATCCTGGACCGGTTCACTTCTCATTAGGTACAAAATGATTTAAAGCTCTGGAATGTCTCCTTCACCAGCTGTTAAATGCCCACAACCAGGAAATCTCTCCAGAAAAAAACTGTGATTTTGCCATTCCAACATTTGCTTTGACAGATCCACTAGTCTCTTAGAATATTTCTTGCTATGCTGACCTATTACCACACTCTGCACAGAAAAAAACTGCCTCACATCCTTTTAAAAAACTGTCAAGGGACATATTTTTTTTGTGACTCTTCCAAAATCTTTAGGAGTTATCTGTCCAACGAGAGCACTTGTCAAAAGGCAGATTATCATAACTTTGTGACTTGCAAGTTTTTACAACAGGTGATGAACTTGTACAGAGTATTAACACATATTGTAACAGCGTATTGCTTTGGAATTTTTCACAAAAGCTGCAGAAAAAATAAAAAGCCATTTTGGGCACATTAATCAAATCAAACCCCCCCTGTAATTACAGCAGAGTAAACACGAGTTGTTGCCCAAATCTGCCCAATATAATCATGATTTGAGTGAGCTGCTGGCTTTTGGTTTTCAAACTTTGCAGCCTTTTGTTTGTTAGTGAACCACTGAGAAATCATTTAACCCCGGTGCTCCAGCCCATTTTACAGCAAATCCCTGGTCCAGCTGGCTGCAGCCTCCATGAGCGGCTCTTCTAGTGCAGATGAACTCCTAACACTATTAAAACTCCACCGCGTCCGCTGCTGCGCTCCGCTAAGTGTTTTCACAGATAAGTGGAAATAGATACCGGTAGCTGGCTAGGTGACTGTTTTCACCACAGATCTTTTTCCACTACCTCACCACAAGTTGTTTCACAGGCAACTATGTCACCTTGAGGAGAAGCAGCTAACATTACGACAGCCACATTTGGGTTTTGTTTCAAGCGTGTGCCAAGAAACATACCGGGCGTTAGCTGCCACAGGCCTTGTATTATCAAACATATTTATCTTGATGACACACTCCACATCATGATTGCACTCTTAGTTCTCCGTTAGTGTTTGTCCTTGAGGTCTGGTATGCAGCATACTGTTATTGGCTTGGGCTCTTGCACTAATAAGCCAGCCATAATGTTAGCATACTGCAGAGCGCCTGCCCAGACTGGAGGAGAAGGGCTTGTTCTATTCCTCTCTCTCTCTCCCTCTCTCTGTGTGTGTGCCAGTTGACAGCTTTCGCTCCGAATAAGGTGCCCCGTCAGTGTGCCATCTGTGCCAGGCAAATTAAAACTGCACACCAGGGGGTGTTTGGCCCTGGCGCGCCGGACAATAGCTCCAGGACTGTATTATTAGTTCAATTTATCACAATTGTGTTTTTCTGAGTGTGCGTGTGGGTCCATATTGTTTTTCCTCCTTTACTGTTGAAAAAAAAGTACAAAAAAGCACGTAATGCAACAGAGAAGCATTTGATTACTTAGGCAGGCAAGCGTTTGTCTCACGCCCTTCCCTCGGCGGGCTGCGATTGTTTGGGTGACAGGGTAAAGGAAGAAAGAAAGCGTCCCCGCCTTTGGAGCGCTTTCGAACGGGGACCGGAAGCCCCCGTGCGACAACAGCTTTGTTCGGCATATGGGGTGTTTTATTGTGTAGGAAAGCTGATAATTGATCTTCAGTGCGAGGACTTAAAAGGCTTTTTGTGTGATTCAGCTGGAAAAAAAAAAAAAAAAAGCAAGAGGGACAGAATCTGACTGCGTGTTGAGAACTTCAAACAGCGCGGTGAAGCGTCGGGGTGGTAAGAGCCCCGCAGGATTAAGCGGCGGGGTTGCTCATCAAATCGAGCTACCTACTGAGTGGTAATTCCTCCAGCAGGGAGGCTATACAGACTATTGAGGCATTGTGGGACTTTGGAGGACTGGGGCGAAGCCTGCGGCAGACAAAGTGGCTTCTGTTCTGAGGGAGACGGAGAGAGGCTGAGAGATGCTGGATGGATGGCTCTGTTGGGCCATAATGGCTGACATCTTTCCGCATGATGGACTCAGCGCTGATACTAATCACTGTGCCGGATCAACCGCCACCATTAGCTCCCCCATGTCCCAATTTGTCCGGTGACAAAGGGCTTTGACTTTGAGCAAGTCTTGAAAACTTTGGGGAAAGAGTTGAAGCCGGTGCTTTAGCTGTGTAGATGATGGTGGATGAGTCAGTCCAAGAGTTTGTTAATTAAAAACCTCGTTCTGAATGTTTCAGTGTTACAAAGTTGTCCTAACACCGCTTCCCCATCTCGTCTTAGCCAGCTAGCCAGCATTTCTATTTCTATTCTGGCCATGCCATAGGCTCCACTGTGTGGCCAGCGGGGGAGTAATGGGACGTGATAGGGATGATGATCCTTCCTGATACAGGGCATTAGGCAGCCTGGCCAGCGGAGCTGCTGGTCCATCAAAAGAGCGATGCTGCCGTCGCTTGAGACAATGGCTTCAATGTTTAAGCTGTCAGCCTGGGTGAGAGGGAGAGGTGGCACCGGCCTTTCTGCTGCCACAGAAGCTGCTGTAACCTCTCATGTTGCAAACCAACTGAATAACATTTTCATTTTAGGCTTAAACTACCAGTCAAAGGTTTGGACATACCTGATTGAATGTACTATGTTTTTCATTCTCTTAAAGCCATTTTGATTTAAAGGCTTATGCTTAAATTTGTTTCTTAGACAAATATAAATAGTGAAGCTGATGCCTATGTATGAATTTCTTTCCAAAGCCTTTTGCTTTCCATCAAGACAAAAGGCGGCTACTTTAAAGAATCTAAAATATGACAGTTTTGATTTATTTAACACATTTTTGGTCGCTGCATAATTCCATTTGTGTTATTTCATAGTTTTGATTACTATTATTCTAAAATGTGGAAAATAGTAAAAATAAAGGAAAATGTGGTGTGTCCAAACTTTTGACTGGTAGTGTATAACTGACGCTCTTTTCCAGATAAACTTACAGTGAGTAAGCAGGTTGAGATGCAGCAGGTTGCTCAGGGACTTTGACAGGAGAAATGGCTGTTGACAGACACACACTGCCTGCTGCAGGGACCAGACCAGCGGCCTTTCTGGCTACAGGACAGACTCTCTAACCACGAGGCCACCCGGCCTCCTACTCGGGCGTAAGACTGCTTCCTGGGCTCAGCTAGCTAACCTTCAGCCTGTGGCGCTCGGTGGTTACCAGCTAAGACAGTTGAGACAGCTAAACAGTAAAAGGTAAAGAGATGTCTACTGACCATACGCCGAATCTGCTGCTGTGTTCTGCTTGCGCGTGGTTGCCAGGACATCTGGAGACGACAGAGAGAAAAAAACAAAAAAAACATCAGGCATGTCATCTGTCAAGAATCCTGTATTTGACTCCAACTCTCATTCATTTCTAATGGGAAAGTAGTGTTCCTTCATTTGTCCTGATCACACCCGTGACACATGCAAGAAGAGCTGAAAACAACCCACTACATAATAAAACCTTTCTATGAGCAAATGACTGCTTAATTAACATAGAAAGATTGGGAACAGTATTCCTGCAGGGATTGTGAATGGGGGCGGACAAACTACTCTTCAAGCTCCTTCACCATGAACTGAATTGCTGCCCTTGTTGAAGCAGGGAAATGAATACACTGTACACGAATACACGCATACACTACACACTGACGCTCCATTATAATTTGTTAGATTTGCAATCACTTGCGCCTGCTGTCCCTCTGCCATCGGGATCCAATAACTGAAACAGTCAATAGGTTTTTTTCCTTCAACAGCCTTTATTGGATATGAGAGTCACTGAGAATAAATAAGTGTTTCCACCATACCATGGCAGGTATCAGGGTACTGTTGGTAGCCGTTCTCCACATCCTGCTCAAACCCGCTCCTGAAGGGAAAGAAAGACACACACACACAAAAAAAAGGACAAAAAGACCTGTCAGTAAATTTGCTTCAGTCCATTTAAATTGATGCTCCATTTTTAACACAGCCTCATTGGGTTCCAGTAGGCACCTTGTTGAGGCTTTCTAAAATTGTTTTTGTTGATGAGGAAAGCTGGGAGGCAGGGAGGCAAGTGCACCGAAACAAAATTTAATTTGTTCTGTGTCTGGCCGAGGTCACAGTGTTTGTGTCTTGCGCTGTGTATTTGTTTCTGGGCCAAGTCCAGATAAGTTAGATACTGTGGTGGCTGGACTTAAAGGAAAACACCCTTGGATCCTCTTGCACCGTTAGATCATCAATTTGTGATGTTCAGTTCATTCCAGTTTGCTCTTTTGGTGAACCCACTTTCCCTCAGTCTGCCTCATGTACTTCTACTTCAGATGGTGTGTTCCTACATTTCCCAGAATGTGACTGTGCCCATTACTTAAAACCCAGCATTGTCTTGTGGCTGCATTGCATTCTGGTCTCTCTCCTGCTCCTGTGGGTGGAGAAATTGGTCTCTCTCCTCTTCTACGATGGATTTCTCCCTGTATGATTGTTGAACGTCTCTTGGTGCAAAATGGCGGCTCTAGAAAGAAGCCCTCGCTCTTTGATTCTGAGGGACTGACACCAAAACCTGACGTTTACCGTTTTTTAGATCGCAGTTATCGCAGAAAAATACAACAAAACGGGAACAACCCAGATATGCAAGGTACATCGCCAACAGCAGTGTTTTAGAATGGATTTGAAATTGTTTTAGGGTGGATCTTTCCTTTAAGACTCTCCAGGATATGAAGAAGGAAGGCAGGAGACAAGGAAGGACAGGCTGTGTAGCTTTATGAAAGGGACACACTATGGCAAGCCAAGGTCTTGTCGTAAAAGAAACACCTTGCATTACCTGTGCTCGCTGTATGACATGCTGCTGGAAGCACATAGTGGCTGAATGCTGAATGAATATTTGTACAGTGAATATTTGTACTGTCTTTCTAGGGCAACCTACTGGATCTAGTGCAATAATTACATTTATTCTAGTGCAATAATTACTTTCATAGTAGT
Source organism: Centroberyx affinis (assembly GCF_046629955.1). Taxonomy (NCBI): domain Eukaryota; kingdom Metazoa; phylum Chordata; class Actinopteri; order Beryciformes; family Berycidae; genus Centroberyx; species Centroberyx affinis. The sequence goes on from NW_027279711.1 coordinate 68,430, forward strand.
GCAATAATTACTTTCATGCTAGTGCAATAATTACATTTATTCTAGTGCAATAATTACTTTCATACTAGTGCAATAATTACACTTATTCTAGTGCAAAATTACATTGTATTTATTTATTTTACTTATTTTAGAACCTGTGTTGTTGGCTGTGGATGTTTGTTTGCTGAGGTTGTTTTGTTTCTGTTTTGTTTCCCTGTGTCTTTTAATTGCACTGATCAGGAGTAGCACTCCTAATTACGTTGTATTCTGTACAATGGTAATGAAGGCTTTCTATTCCATTCTATAATTAGATTAGTCTATTGTATGTAATGTGTTATTCTGCACCAATGTCACCGTATCTGTGTACATTTATTCTACTTTGTGATTTAACTTTAAGCAGCTTCATCTGGAGTTGTTGAACGATGGAAAACAGAGGCAGAGTTTAGTGAAAAGGAAAAGAAAAGCTCAAATCATCCCAAATGTTCTGTCTCACATTAAGCCATTATGAAGCGCAGTGCAGATGGGTAAATCCTAATCCTCCAAATTCCTCCTGTGAATAATTTCTCTTATCCGACGAGAAACCCAAACGTGACGTCTATTGATTCTGATTTTCCGCTGCACCGAGGAGAACGTGCCGCCGATCGATGCGGCGCTCTCCCGGCGACGAGACGCGTCATCTTTCACCTCCGAGTCGATCAGAAATCAAAGGGCTCACGCGCATCCCGACGCAGCCGCTCGCCGCGTCGAGCGATGAAGATCTGCGGTGACGCACGGCGGAGCGAGCGAACGAGAGACCGAGAGCCGAGTGGAGCGTCGCATCGATGCCAACAATCCTCCCACACGTCGAATCGAACCGACACCCAATCAAAGAAACAGACAGGAGCACACACACACACAAGCATAATGGTTCTGCATGCACACACACATTCTACCCACTAACACAAAAATACTACATGCATGCACACACATCTATTCTACAAACACACAATCTACATACAAATCATAATTCCCACACACACACACACCTATAAGTGCGTACACACTACATAATCTGCACACAAACCTATTTCTCACACACATTCTGCACACAAACATCAGTACACACACACACAAAACCCCTCCATTACATACACAATCTGCACACAAACCTACTTCACACAGACACTACACACAGACTTCCAACAAATCCACACAAACACACAGCTACATACACACACAAACACACAAACCTACTTCTCACATTCTACACACAAACAAACAAAACTTCCAACAAACACACACACAAACATATTTTGTTTGACTTTCCGTCTTTACCCACACACAAAACCCCTGTATTACATACACAATCTGCACACAAACCTACTTCACACACACACAACACATAAACTTCCAACAAATCCACACACACACACAATATGCACACAAACTTACTTCTCACACACACATTCTACACACAAATACTACACACTACATAATCTGCGCACAAACCTATTTCTCACACACATTCTACACACAAACATCGATACACACACACACAAAACTCCAACAAATATGCAATCTGAACACAAACATACATACTTCTCACACACTCACATTCTACACACAGACGAATAAAACTTCCAACAAACACATACACAATCTTACCACACACACATATTTTTTTGACTTTCTTTCCACACACGCACACGCACACACACACACACACACACTTTTCAGCTTCTGCCAGAAACAAACGATGTCTAAATTGGAGGCAGGAGCAGATGAGCCGGCGAACAGAGCGAGAACACGGCGAATTCAGCTGGAAGGAGAGAAGCAGCTCAAAAAAATAATCACCTCAATCTCTTCAATGTGTGTTAAAGCAGCAACTCTGCTGACAACTGACAGGTTTAGAGATGTGTGTGTTTGTAGGACCTGCAGCAAAGTGTCTGTTTAGCACACAGACACACACACCTGGCATACTAAATTACACCCCATGTTATTCACTGTAGCCCCTTTTCTCTTCTGACTTCCTTTACCTTTCTGGAGGAAGGAGAGAGTCGGGGTGAGACAGGAGGTGATTATCAAATCCCAGAATGCCAAGCTGATACTTGTGTCTAGAGGAGAACAAACTTCTCAAGAATACAAAAACACGAGGACGTCTCTTTACAGTTTGAGATGGGCCGTGTGCTTGAAATCGACGCATCAATTCAGGCGCGATCATGTGACTCCAGTTTGTTTTCTTTGGTTTGAACCTCAGTGGAAAAGTTTAATTTGTTGCACTTTTGTTTGTGGTTCGTTCAGGTTCACACTGCCCAGTTACAAGCCAACCGGGGCTTGTAAACAAAAGTCACATGACTCACAAAGAGCTCATTTATTGGACAGAGGTTTGGTAACCTGCCATCCTGCCAGGTTAGAGATTTTTATGGGGGGCTAGAGGATGGGGATTCCCTTTAACTTTCCTTTTAACTTTAGCTAAGCATGATGGACTTGTCTGTCTCTTCTTCTCTGGTGTTCATACCAGTTAAGAACACATGAAGAAATAGCTGAACATGAGCATCAGTCCAGACTTCATTTTGTTCTGCTAGGCTTTCCAAGCATGAGGAACTGCTGGTTATCAGATAATAATAATGATGATAATAATAATAATAATAATGATGATATAATAACTTCATTTATATAGTACCTTTAAAAACAGAGTTTACAAAGTGCTTTGACAGACAAAATAAAAGCAGAATACTCAAAATACAGATTTAAAAAGCAATAAAACGAGGTGGAAAAGAGCAACATTCAAGTAAATAGTGGTATAATCGTAAGATGAAAACCAAAATAAACAGTAAGTTTAAAATAAAACAAAAGTAAGATAAAATTAAGATAAAATAAAAGGATAAAAGACGTAAAAAGACAATAGAAAGACAATTAAAAAAGCCAATAAAAATGGCAACATCCGTCTCCTTCTACCCATAAACCCTTGCGTTTTGGGGTTGTTTGCTGTAGTTGGTTGGATTATGTTCTGATTCCTAACTAAGTTCTCTTGTTAGAGGACTGAGACTCGCATTTTTATTATTTTGTGTCACCTGAGTTCGGATGGCGTTGTTCTCATCTGCTGAAATGACCAGAACTGAAGGAGAAAATGCAAAGGAGTTTGAATAAACAACTCTAAACATGCGCCCTTAGAAACACAGCTGTTCATTTTCCCAAGAGTTTCAACCGGCTCTGTGCTATATAGACTATAACGCTTTTTGGACCCGACGAGTCTTTCTCGCAAATGGGAATCTCGAGGATTCCCATTTGTTCATCATCGAATGCATCCTCGGTTGTCAAGTAAAGTTCTGGGATCTTCATTTTGTCCTCAGCGTTCATTTGTTTTGGAATCGTACTTTGGCCGTGAGATATTATGTCAAATGTGTAATGGAGGACAGAAGAAAGACCTAGAAAGAGGAGGAAGAAAAGTCGAGCCTCCCTGCCACGCCATGTTCCTATGGGAGGGAGGGAAGGAGGGAGGGAAGGAGGGAGAGAGAGAGACAGAGAAAGAGAGAAGGCCGTGGAAAACTCTTCTCCTCTGTCTCAACCCAAATCAGTCGTCAAAATTTATGCCACCTCTGGACCTCTGGGCGAGAGAGGACTGGAAAAAGAGAGGAGGAGAGGAGAGTGAGGGGGCAGAGGGAGGGGGGGCGTACAGAGAGAGAGAGAGAGAGAGAGAGAGAGAGAGAGAGAGAGGTCCCAGGTGTCATCTGACTTTATGAGCTGCAGCATCTGAAGCTCTGGTCGGGCCTGATTCACATCAGTTCACCTCCCTCTCTCTCTCTTTGTTTTCCTTCCTTCCTCCTCTTTCCCTCTTCCTCTCTCCCCTGCCTTCTCTTTCTTTCTCCCTGCTTTTCCTTCCTCTTCTCTCGGTCCCCCTTCTCTTCATCCTTCACTCTCCCTCTTTCCCCTTCCTTTCTGTCGTCCTGTTCTCTCCCTCTTCCCTTTGTCCTTCTCTCTCTCTCACTCCTCCTTTGTTCCCTTCCTCAATCTCCCTCTCCCCCTGTCCTCATCTCTTTCATCCTCCTCTCCTTTCACCTTCCTTCCTCTCTTTCCTCCTCTGTCTTCCCTTTCCTTTCATCCTTCTTTCATTTCTTTCCATCGTCCTCTATCTCTCTCCTCTTTCTCCCTCCTGCCTCTTCCCTTCTTTCCTCTTTTTTCAATCCCTTTCTTCGTTTCCTTCCTCCCTCTCCACCACTTTCTTTCTCACTATTCCTTCGTTGTCTCTCGTCCCTCTTTGTCCATCCTTTCTTCCTTTTCTCTCCTCCCCTCCTTTCTTCCCATCTCCCCCCTTCCCTTTGTTCGTCCATCTCTCTCACTCCCACTCTTCTCTCTCACCCTTCGTTCTCACCCCCCCTTTTTCTTCCTCTTCTTTCCCTCTCCCTTCCTCCATCTCTCCCCTTCTCTTTATCCTCTCTCCCCCTCTTTCCCTTTACTCTCATTCTTCTCTCTCCCTCCTTTTCTTCCTCCTGTCTCTCTCTGCCTTTCTCCCTCTGTTATATTTCTCCTTTCTTCCTCTTCTCTCCCTCCCTCCCTCCTCTCTTCGTCTCTCCCCCTCCTCTCTCTCTCTCGATCCATCCTTTCCGTCCTCCTTTTCTCCTCTCTTCCGTCTCTCCCCCTTCCCTTTGTTCGTCCGTCTCTCTCCCTCCCCCTCTTTCCCTCTTTTTCTCTAACCCCTTCATTTCTCGTCTCTCTCTCTCTTCCACCCTTCGTTCTCTCACCCCCTCTATCTTCCTCCTTTCCTTCCTCTTCTTTCCCTCTCTGTTCCTCCATCTCTCTACCTTCCCTTTATCCTCTCTCCTCCTTTTTCCCCTCTTTCCCCATCCTTTCCTCTATCTCTTTACACTCATTCTTCTCTCGCCCTCCTTTTATTCCTCCTGTCTCTCCCTGCCTTTCTCCCTTTGTTATATTTCCCCTTTCTTCCTATTCTCTCCCTCTTCCTTCCTCCTCCTCTCTCTTCGTCTCTCCCCCTCCTCCCTCTCTCTCTCTCTCTCTCTCTCTCTCTCTCTCTCTCTCTCTCTCTCTGGCAGGGGGCTGATAGTTCAGTCTGGGCAGAATATTTTGGCCAATCTCTCTCAGGTTCTAGTCCATTGGTTTCCAGTGTGGCTCCGTCCCGCCCGCTAAACACCGACTCATAAATCAAACCTCAGCGAGCAGCTGAGTGCCTCGCCAGCGTCAAGCCACATAGGCACTTTCTCTCTCTCACACACACACACGCACATTATTACCAGTAATATTATACTTGCGAGGACCTTCCACGGACTGCATTCATTCCCTAATACCTAACTTCTACCCTTACTCTAACCCTAAACCTAACTTTAACCTCCAAGTCCTAACCCTAAACTCACGTAAATGATGAAAACTTCACAATAAAGTCCTCACTCTGAAGGTCTACAACTCAAATTGGCTTTCACAAGGATAGAAGTACAAGAACAAACACACGCAACCCCAAAAAATCCTGAAGCCCCATGTCAAATCTCTGTTAAAACACACACACACACACACACAGGCAGGTATATAGGCGCCGCACACACACGCAAAGAGACGTTATCTGCCAAACATACAGTACCGCATGGACACAAACACACACACACACACACACACACACACGCACACAAACCAAAAAATCCCATTAGCCCCTGTCCGTGCGAGGGCATGGAAAGTAATACGTCTGGGTGGCCAAGCAGAGGATATGCAATAATTCCAGGCCGGCACGTTCAGCCGTCAAAATAATCTATTGGAAGTCAGTCGACAATGGAGGTGTGTGTGTGTGTGTGTGTGTGTGTGGGGAGTGGAGGGGGGGCGGGGGTGTTAGTGGGATGTCAGTCTACAGAAAACTACACACACACACACAGTTTACAACCAATGTACATAGAGGTAAGAGAAAAAAATCCCCAGTGAAGTGATTTAGCAGCAGGTTGTACATCAACCACACAGGGACAAGCAAAGTCCTTGACTGTCAGCAGGCAACATAGGAGGAGAAAATAGTGCCTTTAACTGCCTCTCCTCCTCCTTCTCCTCCTCTACCCTTCTCTGCATCCATCCATCCATCAGTCCGTCTGTCTATTCACGCATCCATCTTTCCGTCCAACCGCCCATCCGTCTTTCTACGCCATTTGGCAGACAGTATGGTGCGCCGCCGCGTGATTGAAACACACACAGCCGAACATTACTTTTGTTTTTATGACACGGTGCTAGGAGAGAGAGGGGCGGGGGGAGACGGTGAGCGAGTGAGAGGGAGAGAGAGGGGGGAGAGAGAGAGAGAGAGAGGGGGTGGACAGAGAGGGAGAAACACAGACAGAAAGCAAATAAGTGAGAAAGCGGCGGAAAAAGACAGAGGAAGAGTGAGAGACACCGAGAGAACGAGAGGATGGATGTGGAGGGATGGCATTGATTGGCCTTTTGCTTGCACTCACACACACACACACACACACACACACACACACACACACACACACACACACACACGCACACACACAAATCCTACATACGCTGTCACAAGGTGTGGGTCAATACCTGCAAGTGTCAAATGTCTCCCTTCCAGTTCATAGGAATAGATAAGTAAATTGCGTCGGTGTGTTTTGTTTTTTTGACAGCGGTGATGTCAGTCCCCCCCTCCCTCCCCTTCCCTACACACACACACACACACACACACACACACACACCAACCCCCGGACATACCACACCCACCACGCAGCAGGTTTAATTTCCGAGAGATTGCGTGTGCTACACATGTCCCGCCGCTTATGAATAAACCAGATGGATGCGTGTCGCGGGTCTCGGACGCGGCCGGCCGACTGGTGTTTTAGTGAAATTTGCTGAGCCGATATTCATCATCATGTTCACGTTGCCGCCATGTCAAACCCGAGATTAGCTATCGATTGTCAGGGCCGCGCGCCGCAGCAGCGCACACAGGTCCGGTTTATCTGAACGAGTGCTGTACAACTCACTCGAGGAGCGGCTGGAGATATGGAAATTGTTGCTTTTGCTCCTGCTCAGGCTTGGCTGCACATTATTGACTAAGTTACAAATCTGTCTGCTGTGACTGTGAGTTAGTGTACTAATAATGTCTTTATACAGTGAAGTCCAACCGTGTGCCATGGAGGGACAAGACGCACAGCTTTTCATTCCAACCAAACATTACAGCAGCTGATTTCACTAATTAGCTTCAAACTCAGAGACAGAGGAACTAACTACTGGAACCAGCTGCTGTAGTGGTTGGCTGGAATCTAGATACTCTTGTCCCTCCATTGTATATGACTAGAATTTATAACCTCTTCTCCTCCTCTACTTGTCTCCTCTCCTCCTCTTCTCTCCTCTCCTCCTCTCTTCTCCTCTCCTTGTCTCCTCTCCTCTCCTCTCCTTGTCTCCTCTCCTCTCTCCTCTCCTTGTCTCCTCCTCTCCTCTCTCCTCCCCTCTCCTCTCCTTGTCTCCTCTCCTCTCTACTCTTCTCCCCTCTCCTCCCCTCCTTTCCTCTCCTCTCCTGTCCTTGTCTACTCCTCTCCTCTCCTCTCCTCTCCTCTCCTGTCCTTGTCTCCTCCTCTCCTCTCCTCTCCTCTCCTCTCCTCTCCTCCATGGTGGGACACACAAACCGCTCTCCAATTATAGTAGTGGGATTGGAGACAATTGTCTTAACATAAAAATGTGTTTTTCACTCACCGAAGACTCAGCAATGTCCTTGTATATGGCAGAAAGCATTTGGTGGTGACTGAATAGTGTGGGAATGAAGATATTTTGCCTGTCAGATATTATTCTGACATTATTCGGCTTTAGTCCTATTCACTAAGCCTTAAATTTCACTCAACGTGTTGCGGCGCGTCGCTGTCAGCGTGGTGTCAAGTGTGTTGTTCTAGCGGCTCCACAGAGCGCTTTTATTTTGAAAGACGAGCAGGAGCAGCGGCGTCTGGACCAGATTCATCAATATGCAGAAGTGTAGCGTTGGTATTTTTTCCCCAGGATGTGCACAAATGTAAACAAGAGCTGAGCTGAGACAAACTACAACACAGCCGCAAACTACAGCCAGACACGAGGGTATCAGATTACAATTATCTGCTTTTTGGAGTTTGTCACTTTGAAAAATGCATAGCCTATGTGGATTACCATGCATTTTAGGGTTTTTACATGAGCCATTACACCAGAAAACAACCAATATCAAGTTTATGTCATTATTTCAGCACAGTACATGAGGATGAATGCGTGCGTCAGCCATCGACGGGTGAACCTTGCCGATATTTGAGCTTGGATGCTTCCATTGAACACAATGCAAACACAGTGCAGCAGCTTCCACTGATTTTAGAGAAAACATTTCCTTGTTGCCTGATAGTAATGGCTGATGCCTGACAGCTAGTAGTGGAGCTAAGGGTAAGATCTGTCAACACTCTTCCGTCCAAACTGGCTAAGAACAGAATGCACCAGCAATGCCACCATCAGTGACAGTGTGTGTGTGTGTGTGTGTGTGTGTGTGTGTGTGCACGACTTACTTGAAGCCAGGTGAGACCGTGGCGCAGCTGCCCGACTTGAGCCAAACGCAGTAAGGGTCCCGTGAAGACAGACAGCTCCTGCACAACAGAGAGACAGACAGGCGGGATTAAAGAGGCGTGCAGAGCGCTGTGTGTGAAGAAACGTTGTGCCAGAGCTCAGCAGATGTTAGCCGGGCGACGAGGCGCTGCGCCGCCAACCGCCAACCTAACGGCACCCATCATGTTCCTCAGCGCCGCCACGGGCCGTCGCCTTGACTACACGCGGAACACCGGGGTGAAGAATGAGCATCGTCTGTTGCCGGGTAAAGACCACATGACTGCGATTTTAGCGTTGAAGAGGCAAAGTCAGGCCCGTCAGACAAAGAACAATGCAATTCAATCCTCTATACTTACTGTAGGCATTATGACCGTGCTTTCACTTTGACTGAGTGTGGTGAAAAAACATTTGTACACATCAAGTTTGTTATTTATTGAGCAGCATCCAATTGACAGAACAAGGTAAAAGACATATTATTGTGAAAATTTAACACATTTTCACATCTTAACTGCGATTTTTCCTACAACTCCAATAATCCTCTTTGCATGCAAATGAATTCCAATGCTGTCATAAAACTAGGGAACATACTTCTGGGTTTGTCGTTGATTATTATTTACATGGACTGATGCCAAACTGCGATATATGGTATATATCTTTTAATGATCGCAAGACAATATATACTCTGGCATTTTACATTATTGTAAAAACAGTGCTTCTATTTATGAACGAAATACACAATAAGCTATGTTTGCTAACGGTTTAGTTGCCCACGTTGATTAGAAAGCAAAGTAGCAGAACGTTATTTGTATTCTCCATAGAAGAAATGAAGTCATCTGATCAACCAGGTGGTGAGCTGAGATTACATTCAAAGTAATTTATAATTAATTGTAATAGTTGGCTGTTCTCCCACATTAGACCAGCACCTCACAGACTGAGGCTGTGCAGAGAGCTACTTTATAATTAATTCGATATTTATGTCATCGGCACAACTTCGCCGTGGGACTGTACAAAATCTGTACTGTATTTTTCTTACTTGAATTGAATGTTTTGAAGGGATTAAAAATTGAGCGTGTCTTGTCCTCTCGTGAGTCTGTTACAGGCCTTGAAGTCAGGACTGCTGTAGTTCACTTACAGTACTCTTGATAAATATTCTTACTGATCTCAGCACTGTCCACACAAGCTGCGTCATGAATTATCTAATCCGGAGAACACCAACATTTTACCACCCCCATGTCAGCAGTCAGCAGATGAGTCAATCACCTGCTCCTACTCATGTCGGCATCGTGATTTAGAGAAAAACAGGCTGGGCAGACTTGGAACTGTTTACCTCTTAGGTCGTCAGCATTAGCCACAATCAATAGCCATTAGTCACTATCCCTGTATATTCCAGGCAGAACTACTGCAGACTGTCTCCCACACATGTATGCTTTGTTGATTAAACTCTACCATTGATCAGATGTCTGTCTCTCTGCCTAAGCTTTGACTGAAGTCTGCAGTTCCTACTTCTGCAAGTTGCATGACCCTTGAGGCCTTAAAAGCTGTTAACATGAATTGAGGAACCATGAGAGTCAAGGAGAAAATTAATATAGTTTTCTACATTCCTGCAAAACCTACTCTTTGCAGGTCCATGGTTTTCACCCAACAGCAGCAATATAATAAACATAAGATATACAATGAGAACAAAACAACAACAAACAAAAATACGGGTTACCTGCCGCCTGCCTACAGTCAATTCAGAGATGTTTTTTTCAGCCCGTTATCCTGAACAAAACAAAACATACAAACGAGTCTGAAGAACGCTGGTGGTGCTGGATGCGGCGTCACGTCAAACCAAAACTCTTCTCTTGGAGTCAGGGAACAAAGTTTTTAATGAGGACCTCTGTGACCTGTTTTTAATATCTGAGACTATTTACACCTATACAAAGTGAGCATGCAGGTGTTACACCGCCTTCACCTCACTCTGTCAACATCAGACAAATCCCACTGAGAGCAGATCAGTGTGTCACTCTTAAAACAGAGGAAAATCAAGACGGGAGCTATTCCCCATCCAACCCCTCCAGCTAGGGACTGATTAAGCATGTATGTATGCGTCTATGTATTAAAGTATTATGAATATAGTGTATGTAAGCATGCGTGTCTCTGCGATTGAACCTGCCCTAGGCATGATTTTTATATCAAAATTCACCCGTCTCGTCAGCCTAAATCAGGACGTGGGGCTCCAACCGAGATGAGCGTGCTGTTCCCACTAACTCAGACCCCAGAGATTCACCCAATTTGTGCAAATGAAAGTCTGGTATTGGATGTGGACCCACAAGAAGTGACAAATTAAATCCAAACTGTCTCCTAAATAGCAGCAGAGAAAGCTGGACTCACCAGTTTTTTTCATCAGTTTTTTTTTTCCCCTTTCTCGTCTCTTTGGTATCTTTTGGTATAAAGCATCACAGACCGGCCGGTTGGTAAACATGAGCCTGCTGTGTGCAGTTTACTGACCTCACCTTACAGGATTTCTGAGTATTGAAGTCCTAGAATTTCAATTAACTCTGCCAAGATGTGAAATTGCCTAGTGAAGCTTTAAGAAAATATCTATACAGTATCTAGTATCTAGCTATCTAATAAGTATGCATCTCCCTTCCCATCCTGCCTCTCTTCCTCTCCTCCTCTCTATCTATAAAAGACAGCGAGTGTATCTCTGTCGCTGCACTCCTGCTCAGTTCAGACAGGACTGAACTGACAGACCAGCGGGTGACCGGCCGCCACACTGGAGCACTCTGGGAAAAAGAGGTCAGTCGTGTCCAATATGGTTTGGAAGACAGCGAGAGATGTGCAGCGAAGTTGTTTGGCCTGTGTGTGTGTGTGTACTGTGCATGTGTGTGCGGTATAAATGCATTATATACGACCGTACATGCGTGCATGGGTGTCCCTCGTGTCTCTTTAAAACTTCAGACTCTTTCAGACTTCCCTGCTGTCCTCTTGCTCATATTGTCACGCTATGATGAACACTGAGGTGTGTATCCTCGCCTGCAGCCATACTGTGTAAGGAACATCCATTAGTTGCTGAGGGGAGGTGGGATCTGTCCCGCCGCCGAGGCCGAGGCTCATAACTTCTAGTTGTCAGTTAGACAACGTCCTGGGAATATCACCCTCTCTGTCTATGGGAAAGGGGTTTCAGCTAATATGATGCTGCTGTTAGACATAAAAAAAACCCCACAATGTCCAGCTATTCAGGAAAAAATAAATCTCTAAATTGAATTGAGGCAGGCAGCAGATAAACTACTTCTTAATGTTGTTATGGTGTATTTAACATTTACTATATAGCCTTCAGGTTTAAGCATGTATCTCCAAGAGTCTGTTTTTCAAAAAATGAAGAGAACAATGCTTATTTTCTCATTTACACCCATGTATTTTGGAAATTATACAAAGGATTTTTAACAGGATTCAAGTTCCCATTGGTCACAAAATGCAATCAAGGCATAGATGATGATGTTAAATCTTCAAATCAACTATGAAAAATACCAAAGGTATTTATTAGGTTTTTATGCGACAGCACCGATAAGAAGTTTGTTTATTCTAGACTAGTCTCTAAGCGGAGAGAGATATGAATGTAAAAAAAGGATGTTTCCAAGTGTGTTGAAAATCCCTGTATCTGCAGCTCTTCAGGGTTCGCGCCTTTCCTTGCCCCGTCATCGAATTTTCATCAAAACTCCCATTTCATACAATGCCTAGCCACTGTTCAAAACAGAGCAATTTCTGAAACCTAATATCGGCAGCAGTGCCTCGAGTGAAAAGCTGAAACCCGACAACAGAGGCTACAGTGAGGGAGAGGAGAGAGCGAGGGAGAGAACGAGCAAGAGCGAGAAGAATGCAGAGATAGAGAAAATGGAGGCAGAAAATGGAGAGATAGAGCGAGCAAATCTCATCTGAAGGTAGACAGATGGGGCGGTGGGGTGGAGGAGGATATGGTGGCTGAAACCTGACCCCCTGGCCAGGCATGATGAGGCTTACGGGGCCCCTAATCCCTGGATGAGGTGCGCTGTAGCACTGCTCTCCAAAAAGGATCCAGGGATGCAGTTGGCCCCGTAAGCTAAAGTAAGACGGGCCCAATCCCTTTTCCCCCTGTTCCTCCTCTTCCCCTGCTTTCTCCCTGTTCCTCCTCTCCTCCAGCTTCAGAAAACAGCGGCCACCACGGCTGGCTCCCGGCCAATCAGCTGGTTCCAATTTGTCCGTAAATGATGTTGCGAGCTTCTCCAGGCCCTCTCAATGAGGGTTTAGCATGCTATGGGGGTATATGTGTTCCCTGGTGGGACTGAGAAGAAATCTTTTCTCTGGGTTGGGGGTGGAGGGGGCTGAGAAAGGGGTGAGAGGGGGCCAACATTCCTCACAGCCCCAAAAATAGAACATGAAGCTGGGGAACAAGTACATTAGCTGGGGCTAAAACACTGCCTGACAAAACAAAAGGCTTTGGACAAAGAGACTCACGTTCTGCTGCATAGGCCATCTCAAGAACTCACTCTAAAAGCAACGTCAGCCTCGAAACCGCAGCCCTTTCAACTTTTCTGTGTACGGCAACTTTGTTTTTTTGAGGGGGAAAAGTTGATTATACGTAACTTTAGTTTTAGGTTCAGGAATTTTAGACGAGTATCCCACTTTTCTGCTTCTGAGACTTTGGCACCAGACTCCAGTTAGCACAGCAAGTGCAAGTCAATGGGACGTGAAATTGTTTAAGTTATTTTTACTATTACTACAGCTACGTAAGAATATAGGATCGCTTAAACTCTAATTTAGGGCTCAGGTAGGAATCAGTAGGACATGCTTATAAAAATCTTGAATCTTCCCTTTAACCACAAGCGTTTCTTAAATACCAGGCACATCATCCAACCCTCTGTTCAACTTTATCTTACCCTCCCTGACCTGCCAACACCACAAATAACCGCAGAATGCTTTTAAGGAAAGTACGCTCAGCCAACTGCATGAACCGGACGGATAATAACATAACATCTGCTATTTGGCGAAGGCTTTTGTCCAAAGCTCCTTACAGTATCATGAGTGGACACATTTTTCAAAATTGGAGGCCTCAGTGGAAATGGGACTTACCTAACTTGGGTTACTTGGCAGTGTTTGAGCTATTTTCTTATTTTCTACCCGCTGAGCTACAGAGGGAATGAAACCCTTAACCCCTGCAGTGTTTCAGCGCTGTAGTACATGAGTCTTGAGACCAACTTTTCTGACGTCTTTGACTTGTCTTGGTCTTCTGACCCTTCTGATTTGGACTTGGTCTTGCTTTCGGACATTTTCCTGCCCATCTTAACATTAACAAAGATACTTTTTTCTCCACCGGGTCCTCAGCATTACAAACAGTTTAAGGGATTACACCTGTGTATAGTTTGTACTGGCCCTCCAACGTCTATACACTGATTAGTCAAAATCCCATACATTAATTAGTTGGATGTTGAAGGGTGTAATACAGAGCTCCTGCAGATAGATCTCGATCTCTATTGTTCCTTAAAGCATGATTTTTTTTTTACATTTGGAAAGACAAGTACAGTGTTTATTGCCTATTTACTCTGTTTGTCTCAGTGCTGATTCTTGATCTTACCTCAATCTTGACATCAGTGTCAATGCCTTCCTTTAACACACTCCTGAAAATGTATTTGTTATCGGAAGGCCTTTCTATAATCACTCTACACTCTTGTATTTGTGTTTTATTTATTTATTTTTATGTAAACTTGTTTTATCTGACGTTTTATCTGATGAACTGATTTTATGTTTCATCTTCACTTTGCTTTTATCACCTTTGTTTTGATTTGTGTGAAGCACTTTGTAACATTTGTTTCATAAAAGTGCTATATAAATTAAGTATTATTGTTATTGTTATTATTATTATCTCTTAGACCTGACTTGGAGTCGACTAAGACAGTCTTGACTGCAGCCCTCGGCAACTCGGCAACCTGTTAGTGCCTCCCTCTCCCTCTCCCCACACAAGCTAACACACAGAAGCTAGACAGGGAACTCATAACCCTGGCAGAGGTAACGCCTCGCTCCACAGGCCACTCACTTCTTGCAGGTGCTGTAGTCGGAGCAGCGGCTGAGCGGCACGCGGATCACACAGCTGGAGAACGCCACGAACAAGGCGTGGTGATCCCGGTCCAGCTCCAGGCCCAGCACCCTCCTGTCCTCGCCCCGCACGTTACATCTGGGAACACAGAACAATACCACCTGTAAGAAATGAGATTTTTTTTTTTGTTTTGTTTTGTTTCATTTTCAAATCTTCACTGCAGCACTGAAGGCTGGCGGAGTCTGAAAACAATAAGGAAGGCCGGCTGTGCTCCGTGAAACGAAGTTGCCGAGTTCATGCAGATAAGACTTTTCAAGCTGTGCAACCAGAAAACAAAAGAATACAGAAAAACATTCCCTCTAGCCGTACAGGGTGATGCAAAGTGTGACAATAGACCAGAGAGAGGGTGGGCAGGACAGATCAAGGCACAACACAGAGAGAGGGAGGGAAAAAGCAACAGAGGGCATGAAAGAAAGACACTGAGAAAGTGTGGAAGAAAGAGAAAGGAACAAGAAAAAGAGAAAGAATGGGGCCAAAAGTGAGAGAAAGAAAGAAAGACAAAGAAAGTAACAGAAAGACAAAAGGGGACAATGATCAAAAGAAACAAATTAGGAAATAAAGAAAGAAAGAGAGAATGAGACAAATAATCAGAAATAAATAATAAGTCTAAAGCAAGAGAGGGCGAGAAAGAAAGACACTGAGAAGGAGAGGAAGAAAGAGAAAAGAACAAAGAAAGAGAAAGAATGGGGCAAAGAGAAAGATAAGAGATAACAGAGATAAGAGAAAGACAGAAAGACAGAAAGAACAAAAGAAAGAAAGAAAGAGATGGAAAGGGGCAAAGAGAGAGAGAGAGAAAAAGAAAGAAAGACAGAAGGGAAGACAGAAAGACAAAAGAAAGGAAGACAGAAAGAGAAAAGAAAGAAATAAACAAACAAAAGCGTCAGATAATCAGCGCAGAGCAACAGAGGAGTGGAGGCAGGTTGTCTGACTTGTCGGGGTTGTAGACGTCGATGTCCTCCAGCAGCTGGGTGCTGAAGGAGGCGTTGGCACCCTGGGTGCTGGCCAGGATCTTCAGCACCCGCCCGTTCTCTGCGCCCAGGAAGACCACCGTGTGGTTCTTGTACGGCCCGGCCGACGTGTCCACCGCGATCTGGGTCAGCTTGAACCTGGAGGTAGGGATAAAAGAAGAGATTACAAATACTGCTAAGGGTAAAGATAAGTATCAATCTATTTGTGGAGAAGAAGCAGCATCAATAGAAAGAAACTGACACTGAAAAACAATTAGACAAACATCTTTGCTCTGAAATTGAAGCTGAAAGACTTAAAGACCCCATGAAACGGAAATCTTTACTTATATACATAATGCAGTGAGGGATCAATCAAAAGTCTAAACCAGTGGAATATGAGTCAGAGAGAGAAAGGCAGTTTGATTTGATGGCAGGGTGTGGAGGGGCGGGATTGTTAAAAAATTTGATGGTTTTATTGGTTATAAACTTCTACTTACGCCTCCTGGTGCAGCATGATGTCACCATGAAAGATACTCTGTTTTCCAGCAGGTAAAAGTAATGGGAGTTTGTTTCATGGGGACTTTAAATTAGTTTGGTTAGAGAGAGGGTTAACATGCTAATATATTAGTTAGCATCTTAACAACATCATCATTTTGTATTTCACAGCCAATTTACTAACAGTGTGAAGCCAAAACATCATCATTGTATAAAGCATCAGTGTGAAATCAATCAGTCCATCTACCCATCCACCCACTCACCGCCATCCATCCTCCTATCCTTTCATTCTACCGATCTATCCATCCACCCACACATCCATTCAATCCACCCATCCCTCCTTCCTAGCAGGCATTTTCCTAAACCACAGTGCAATCTCTCGTTTTGATTTCAAGCGATCCATTTGTTGTTTTTATTCTATCACTTTAACTTTTGTTTAACCGGGCTAAAGTCGGCTGAGCACTCTCGCTCTTTCTCCATCACCGCTCTGCTTCATATTCACACAGTTCCACACGTTCACACCTGGAAGCTCCACTTGAGCCGTCGGGAGGTTAGGTGCCTGGCTGAAGGACACATCGACAGTAATCGTTGAGGAAGGAGAGAGCTTTACTCTCTCACTTTTCCCCCCACCTACGTTTTCCCAGCCGGCCTTGGGAGTCCGACCAGCAAACAAAAAGCCTGCTTCTCTTTTTTGGCGACTAGACTCGACTGTGCCCTTCCATGAGGATATCGCTGTTGGTTCCTGCGCCCTCACTTCTAGTTGCAGTCGCTCCCGGCGGGTCCCGCGGAGCCTGGCGTGTTTACCCACATAGACTAAACTGGCACAGCGCTGCAATGACTCGTCAGGATTGCGTGATGCGCTTCTGGTTAGATTTCATTTAGCCAGCTCCTCTCCGGAGAGAGACGAGGCAGATGTGATGTTTTGGCGCCAGATGTGAGGCGGCGCATGTTTCCCCAGTGCGGAGCCGCCACACTCGCCTGGTTGGCTGTCAGCCTGGCTCTGCTTCAGGAGGCATGGCGGGGGCTCCTGTATGTAGTGTCTGGAGTATGTGTGTGTGTGTGTGTGTGTGTGTGTGAGCCTGCATCTGTGGTGTGTGTGTGCATATGCCTGTCTCTGGTTTGTGTGGTACTATCTAACACGCTTGTGACACTTATCACTGCTTCAACATTCACCCCATCATCTTCTGACATCATCCAAGAGTTGGATTCTCAAATGTCACACCACACACACACACACACACACACACACACACACACTAGTGACTTTCTTTCTTTGATGAGAACTCCAGACGACTGCCTGCAGGTCGGGTCAGCTCTGGAGAAAGACCCCGTCCCAGTGGGGTTCGTCTTTGATGTGGGCCGGGAGATCGACCATTGCTCACACCGTGAATAAATCCAATGGGTTTTAATGAGGGACAAGGTTGTGTGTTCCACCTGAGCTCACTCATCGATACCAATCACAGCCCCGACTGCGGAAACACTGCCGGTGCATTATGTTGCCGTTGATGATAGAAAATAATACCTGTGTGCGAGCCATAATGAAAAAGAAACTACCCCCAACCCTTTCTTTTAGAGGCCCGATTTGTAATTGCAGCCCGGCTCTCAACAGCATTATGCACAAACACTGAGGCCCAGCTAATGGTTTTGTTTGTGTTTTGATTCACTGAAGGTTTTTTTTTCACTCTCAAAAGGACTGACTGAACATTTGATACAGGTACAGACAATATGTGATAGATAAACAAGAGATTTGCATGTGTTTTCATGTTGTCAAAGGTTTACATGGTTTATTCCTGTATACATTAATAACATTTGGAAAAACTGAAGCCAAACAGAGTTCGGATTTCGACTTACAACAAGGTATCAAAGTTGCAAAACGTGTTTTGCCTTTGACAGCTGATGGAAAACACTTACTTTGACATCACTGATTGGGCGTGGCCAGAAGTACAACATGCTTGACAGTTTCAACCCTCAGAGAGCAGAGCAGCAGCAATTTTCTGCCCCATGTCATTTAGTGTTGATTTACTCTTTAAATGGATTGGGGGATACACTACCAGTCAAAAGTTTGGACTATTTTCCACATTTTAGAATAACAGTAAAGACATCAAAACTATGAAATAACACAAATGGAATTATGCAGTGACCAAAAAAGTGTTAAATTCACACATAGGCATCAACTTCATTATTTATATTTGTCTAAGAAACTAATTTCAAGCATTTAAGCATAAGCCTTTAGATCAAAACGGCTTTTAAGATAATGAAAAACATAGTGCATTCAATCAGGTGTGTCCAGACGTGTGACTGGTAGTGTACACACATCTATCCATTCATTTTCTTTTCTATCTTTCCTCCCATTAATCGGTTCCGTACCTGCTGGTGGTGCGGGTGAAGTACGGCCTGTCGTTGACCGAGGGGACCGACTCGTCCATGAGCGGGTAGGACTTGATGAAGGTGAGGGTTTCGTCGGGAAAGGTGGTGGAGGACTTGAAGGCGGCCGCCGAGCCGTCGCCGGCGCAGCAGCCCGGCCTGCGGAACATCAACAGAGAGAAAAACATCAGGAGGGAATGCAACTCCACAGGCACAGACGTAAAAAAAAAGAATCGCAGCTGTTTGATTTTTGGAAGGAACAGGGGGTAAAAACAGGTGTCTTGTGTGACATGTGTGCTTTTTTTTTTTTTTTTTGTTCAGAGATGTGTGAGCAGAACAATAACGGCAGCAGCTGCAGACTCCATTGTGAGCGTCAGATAAACACGTCCTTGGAAGCTGACAGGCTTGCTATTCAAAGACGCGTCTCTCACCTAGGTTTTGGGACCTGCTCGTCAGGCACGGGCGTCCAAGCCGACTCGCTGTTCCTCTGCTCTTTGAATTTGCCGTTGAAGGCCTTCTCGATGTCGTCCATGTAGAAGGCGCACACTGCTGAGCCGGTGATGCTGTGAAAGGAGGCACAAAGGAGGATGAGGTTACACACAGCAACACCAAAGTCTGGAATTTAGCGCCTTGACAAAGCCTGACAAACCCTCTATCCTTTTACAAAGAGGAATTCAGCATGTACTAATATGTCTGCACATATATATACGAAAACATAGTATTTGAATATTACAATGTCTTGTTATAACAGACCAATTTTGCAGGAGAGAGGGATTGTTATGGATCAGATATCATAGGTGTGGCAACTACACAGAGGCACTGATTTTATCCCTTTATTGCCCTGTCCAACAGGGTTGGGGTCAATTCATGAATGAACTCATCAATTCCAACCTCTTTTAGAAGTGGAATTTCAAGGAATTCAATGGAATTGAATTCTGTTTCCTTAGAGCTGGGTGACATTCACGTTCCAACTCCAGGAACTGATCTGGAAATTCACCATGCATTCTCAATTCAATCCCTACTATCCCACTACTATAATTGGAGAGCGGTTTGAGTGTTTGTGTGTCCCACCATAGAGGAGAGGAGAGGAGAGGAGAGGAGAGGAGAGGAGAGGAGAGGAGGGGAGGAGAGGAGACAAGGACAGAAGAGGAGAGGAGACAAGGACAGGAGAGGAGAAGAGACAAGGACAGGAGAGGAAAGGAGAGGAGGAGAGGAGAGAGGAGACAAGGAGAGGAGAGGAGGAGAGGAGACAAGGAGAGGAGAGGAGAGGGGAGAGGAGACAAGGACAGGAGGAGAGGAGACAAGGAGAGGAGAGGAGAGGAGAGGAGAGGAGAGGAGAGGAGAGGAGAGGAGAGGAGAGGAGAGGAGAGGAGACAAGGAGAGGAGGAGAGGAGACAAGGACAGGAGAGTAGAGGAGAGGGGAGAGGAGGAGGGGAGGAGAGGAGACAAGGAGTGGAGGAGACGAGAGGACAGGAGGAGAGGAGAGAGGAGAAGAGAGGAGAGGAGAGGAGGAGAGAGGAGAGGAGACAAGGAGAGGAGAGGAGGAGAGGAGACAAGGAGGAGAGGAGGAGGTTATAAATTCCAGTCCAAACAATCGAGCATATGTCTTAGCATATGTCTTTCTTCATCTCAACTGAAACCACAGTCATCTCCTGGCCGACCTGTTGGCCTGTGTGGTGAAGACGCCGAGCACGGCGGGCCGGTGGTTGATCTGCAGCACGTTGGTCAGCGACTGCAGCACGTCGAAGTAGAAGAAGGAGTCGCCCGGGACGGAGCAGTTCAGCCTGGCTTTGAGGAACGACGTCCAGTAGCGTTCCAGCACCCTCGGGGAACCTCCGTTGTCGTTCTTGCAAACACGCGCCACCCTGGAGAAAACCACCTGACGAGACGGGAAGAGAGCGTGACTTACAGGCAAACAAGCGCCCCCTTTGTCTCATTCATAAATCATGCGTGTTTACCACTTCGCACAGGACCCATGTGGGACAATCAACAGCACTTAAAAGTCACGTAGGTGTGTGTTTTGCACGGCAAGCAATCCTGTTCGACTTCATTCCTGCACAGGACCAACAGAGCTGACGTCACACGCCACCAATATGGTGCGTATCCGGTCTGGACTAGAGTGACAAGTCCCTCACCTTGCCAAGTGTGGTGTACTCCACCGCTATCTCGCTGAAGAAAAAGTACACGTAGTTCCCGTACTCAATGGCATGGAGAAAGTGGGGCTCTGAGGGAGACACGAGGAGAAATGTGTGACAATCATGCAGAGGCAGCGCTGGTTTGTATTCAACATGACAATTTTGAAGAGGCGAGGCAACACAAATTGGACACATTTCGGAAGATTGGCCCGACTGAAATGCCGGGAAATCATGTTCTAATATGGCAAATCTGAATATTAGGATACAAAAAATAAAGAGAAACTCTTACAATCACAGATAATATTCATTATGTAAGAAACAGCTAAGCTGATTTCGGATCAGTGCTGATAAAGTAACATTGATAAAAGGCACCAGCTGAAGTCAGAAATGGTGTAATTAAGATGTGGATATATCGATACAGCCTGAGAAATAATAAAACGGTCCAGTTACTGTGTGTGTCCGACATTTCCACAGCCCAACACCTCACAGTGCTGCAGCTTCATGTCATTAAAATGTGTTAAATATTCCATGTTAAGGTGCTGGAGCTTCACCTCGTAGCCATTTGGAGTCATACTTGACTGTGCGCAGAACCGGGCTGCTCTCCCCCAGACTTCGGTAAATCACCGCATCGCTCGCCAAGAAGTCAGTCATGGTGGCTGAGTAGAAATCGCCGCCTGAGTGTAAAAAAAAAAAAAAAAGTTATTGAAGTACGTTTTCAGGGATCACATTTCCAAAGAATAACCCATTTTTCTCAAGTGTCTATTTTGGTCACGGGTGACTTTTATCGGCCTTTAAAGAGAGGCAGAAGAGAACAGATGTAGAGGAACATGTCGCTCTTAATAACGCCCCGTGTGAACTTTGCAGAAATGTCAGTGGGAAAATTGGCAGGATGGAGTGCAGGTCTGGCTCTCAGCTGCCCGGCCCACTCTGTCGCTCCAGGTTCAGCTCGCCCCCTGAGCTGCTGACAAAGTATCAGCTTCCTTCTCCACTATGATTAGAAAAGAAATTGCAAATCTAACCACTAATCAGCATCAATCCAAGGGCAACTTCTACCTACACTGCTGTTGAACTGAATTTCATTTAGCTCGTACTCCTACTTATCCAGAGTGGCTTGTAATGAGCCAGCAACCTCAGTGTAACCCTATTATAGGAGTTCAAATTTTCCTGTATTTATATATGATCAAAGCTGTATAATGTAGACACTGTTAAAATTAGATTTTGTTTCAGTAGTTAAATTTAAGATCAGTGCATTTTCAAAAATTCAAAAATTTTATAGGCAGTTTTGGACTAACTAACAATGCGTCAATGCATCAGAACTGTACTTGGTCTTGATTGGCTCTCCACACCTAACAATCATTAAAATCCTTCCAATCAGCCAAGTTTGCAGCATTTGCACTGACACACTCCCTGGAAAGCCTCCAAAAGACAGGTTTACCTGGTTTTAATTAGAGGGGTCGGTGTTGTCGACCAATCAGGGTTCAGTATTGTGACTAAATTCATTCAATTAATACACTTTTAATTTGTTAAACATTATGAAGAACAGTTATCACTTCCTGGGTGATAGATTATTCAAAAACAAAATCCTGAAAACTGAAAGGCATGGGAACTTTAAGGACACTTCGACAGGACTTGTTGTGACTGTTGACAGACACACATTAGCAGGTGTGGGGGGGTTGAACCTGTGACTTCTCAGTTACAGGACAGCCTCTCCAGGGACTAGTCCATCCTGCCACACTCACCGGCAAAAAGTCCGACGTTGGACTGGCGAGACTCAAAGGGGCAGCGGGCCTGTCCCACCACCTCCTCCCCGTCCTGCTCCAGCGTGGACATCTAGGTCAGAAAGGACAAGGGAACACTTTATAAGGCCGTATATAGGACTGTAATGCTAACTCAATAGAAAAACGCCTCATAAAAAGACTCCGTTGTAAACACATGTTCGAAAATAACCGCGTTACTGTTTACATTTGTAAACCTGTGAGGTTGTTATTGTTCTGACTGGAAAATCAATTCGCCTCAAACCCTCAAAAGTCTTTTATGTAGCGAGTATTACGGTTAACTGCAACGGATGTGAACCAAATCAATCCCTCATGATGAAAGGCGACACATGCGTCATAAAGATTAGTTTTATTTGATGTGGTGTATATGGGTCGGGTCCATAAAAGACGTGTGTTAAGTTTGAAGTCACGCTGTCACGGGCGGAGAGGACAGGCTATCTCCGGGCCGCAGATATTTAGCTGCTATTTTCTGACCTGCTGTTAACAAGGTTGTAAACCTCGCCTATGACAATAAGCGAAAACCCAGTGATGTGTGTGTGTGTGTATGTGTGTGTGTGTGTGTGTCAGTGGGGCGGGTGTGGGGAAGATGGCTGGTGTGTATATGGGTGTGAAATGTGTATTTGTGTGTGGAGGTTAGAGGGGAAGTCATGCAGAGCAGCTTCAACACCCTCTGCGGCAACAAGGTGACACACACACACACACACACACACACACATTAACAGACCATTAACGCGTGGGTTGGTTTAAGATGCTGTGTCGCCTCCCTACTGGCTCACCAATGTGTGTAGTTGCTGTTCTATTGTTACCCAGTGAGAGAACTAAAAAAAAAAAAAATCCCTTTACTACAAACCCTGATTACAAAGATGCCCTCACACAGTCACAAGTCATGTAGAATTTAGTTGTAAAGGAGCCAAACGTTGCTTAAAGTCCCACTGAAACGGAAGTTAGAGCGCCTTTAGCTTCTGTACTGTGACGTATTTCCCAGTGAAACGGAATATTTGAGCGGTGTACAGTTACAAGAGAGATTTAAATCAAATCCTTCGCATTTGATTGGACCGCTAAACAGTGGGCGGGGCTTAGAGTTTAGCGCGATACGGAGCTACAGAGGACTGTTGGCTCCACACACACCAGGTTGAAGAATGATTGATGGGTGGATGTCATGATATTATTGGTTGAAATTGGTTGGTTCATGCTTACGTAAGCACACGGCATATTTTGTTTTACAGGAAGAAAACATGATTGGATTTTGATATAAGAATACAAAGAAATTGATTTTTGGTATTTTTTTTTGGCATATATTGTTAAATAGGTGCACAATATGACCGGGGATGTGATCTAAAAGGGTTAAAAATGCATTTTTCATTTCATCTCGACTTTAAGAGACCAGCAAGGTGCGGATAAAGACGAGTGTGTGTGTTTGTGTGTTTAGTCACTATCCACCTGCTGAAGTTAAAGTGGTAAGAGTTAAGTTATTTCGTCATGTATTCCAGTATGATTTTTACTATTGGGAATAGAAAAAAACAAAAACACCCGGGAAGTGACCAGGAGTAAACACAATAGCAAAGTACCCACTCAGTTTCTCATCCCAACTGCACATTTTTAGATCATTGACACACCAAATCTGAACATCAATGTTGTATTTTTATTAGTCTGTCATGATTTTAGGCATACTGACTTTTAGATTTCTTGCTGCTTTTGTTGACAACTGCCTGCCAACAGGTGCTGAAAGAGGCTGACTGTGCTCTGCAAAATACTCGGACGGCTTGTGCGTCACGTAACGGACTAATCTACAGCTAGCCTGTTATTATCAAAAAATAAGATCCCTGATGCAAAAAGTCATGAAATATTGATTTGAAAATAATTCACAGGCTTCTGCAGAACAAAGAAACAGAATATCAGCAGGACTGCAACCATAGAAACAGAAAACAAACCTGGTAAGATTGCCATTCTGCCTCTAACAGGCAATCAAATTTCCATGCTCTCTGAATAAATTAAAATATTGAAAAAATCCTCCATGTTTTTTACCTGTTACCTGAGTAACGTCTTTCTGGCACAAGGTGTCACCAGCGAAATTGATTAGAAACCTAAAAAAAAAATCGACCGGACTTCTTGACCGCGGAGTGATATGATTAGATGTGAAACGCTGTTCAGAAATAACAGACCTCAGTGTCCAATCAGAACGGAGTATTCCACAAAGCCGTGTAATAACTACAGGACAGCTTCCCCTGGTGGGCAGATGAAGACAGATGGATTTGACGCTTCAAGGTTTTTGGTAACATCGAAACACAACCTCTCTGCTGTCCATGGCCCAGCTGTCTCAGCATACTGGTCAGTGAGGCTGCATGTTCATGGCTGGGCATCCATTCATGCCTCTAACCGGCCCTCCACTTCCACACACACACACACACACACACACACACACACATCCCCAATTCAATCCCCCCCTTGTCCTCCATGGTTTTTCAGCGCAGTCCCACAGACAGATTCCATGATATGATTTACACTTCCTCCTGCTTTCCCCAGCTGTCCGGATAGTCATCACTTGTACTTTTTTTTTTTTCCAGACTGGGGGGGTGGAGGTGGTGTGTGTGTGTGTATGTGTGTGTGTGTGTGGGGGGGGGTAGTATGGAGAGAAAGAATGTGAGGATGTGTTGTTGTTAAAGTGTAAATCAGCCCCTCTCTACCTCAGGGAGTCTGCGACAGAAAGACAATGACGTTTCCACACAGGTCTATATATGGAGTTCTTGGTAGCATTACTCCTGTGTATGGAAAAAATTGTACTTGAAATGTGAGAAAATGTATGAAATCTTGGGTAGTAAGGCAGGCGTTATCACTTGTAACACTTTCCATCAGTTGCTATAGGGGTTTGCAAGATTTTTTGTGTTAAGGGAAAATATAAATAAATACGCGTTAGACCACAGACTCACATTTGTTTAGGTTTTGTCTTCAGGAGCCCCATGTAGAAGATGTTTCTTTCTACATAGGGCTATTTAGAGCAATACAAC
This sequence comes from Centroberyx affinis, assembly GCF_046629955.1. Lineage (NCBI taxonomy): Eukaryota > Metazoa > Chordata > Actinopteri > Beryciformes > Berycidae > Centroberyx > Centroberyx affinis. Next base: position 93,759 of record NW_027279711.1, read on the forward strand.
TGTCTATGGGCGGGTTGATAACCACAGTGGAGTTAAAACGCTCATCCTAATAAATTCTGCCATTGAGATAACTTTTAAGAAATGAAAGTGAAATTAAATTATTCCTCATTTTGCTGGGGACCCCTTGGAAACCCCCCCCCCCACGGACCCCCTGATGGTCCCCGTACCCCTCGGTATCAACCGCCGGGTTAATGCACTGGAAAAAAGATCCCACTGAAATGTAAAAGTCTTACAGTTACTCAGCTCCCCTTTGGATTTTTACTCTCCCCCGCACTGTTAAATTTATATGCTGTAGGACTCGTGCTCCCCTCCTCCTCCAAACTAATGGCCTGATGTGAATCACGGTCCAAAAGCGTGATGTCACCTCTGAGGCTCCGGCAGAACGCCACGCTGGGGTTTTGTTCGACAGACTTCAGACTGCGGCAGCTTTACCTTTGCATTGTCTTCACTCAGACGGTATCTGTGCTTTTTCTAGTGTATGTTTTCACTTAGCCGACGTCTCTTTCTGGCGCTCTCTCTCTCTCTCTCTGCCGTTATTAATCGCCAGAACAGCGGGATAACCATGGAGACGAACTGCCGTGAGCCACCGAGAGCCCAGTTTCCTGGCGTGGTTTGGTCTCTTGACTCTCTCCTCTCTCTCTCTCTCCCTCTCCCGCCCGCCCTCGCTCCCTCCCTCCCTCCCTCGTGCATCTACTCTCTCGGCTTCATTGTCTCAGACGTGTGAAGGAAGCTGTTGTGTTATTGCCATCATCAGCATATCTTGTGTACCATCAACAGATTGCTCTTTCTTTATTGTTGAGCCAACATATTATTCCATCAACAGCGAGCGTTTGAAGTTACCTGGCCATGAGAAACACGAATACGGCTGCGTTCACACTGCCGGCCTTCAAGCTCAATTCCGAATTGCTGCTCATATCTGATTTTTTTGGATGACTGTTCCTGTCTATTCTAGATTGTAACCCATATATCCGAAACAAATATGAACTGACAGTGAAGCCAAAAACATAAGTGTGCTCAGAGTAACAATAACAAAAGATATCACATCTGTTTTTGTACCTATACTTCTCTCGCTTTTTCCAAACACATTTTCGAAAACGCAGTATGTGCCTTGGAGTTTTGACTGAATTGAGGCGTCTCCCCAAATACATCGGGGCCTCATTGTTCTCCAGTGCTGACGCCGACTCAGCCGAACTGCCTTGGGCGCCAAAAATTATGACAATCTCAGGTGAATTAATGGTTTACATTTAGGTTGAATGTGTCGGGAGCCACTTTTCTACCACATATCCATGTGGCCCGGATGGGAATTTAAAAATCTGACCCCATGCAGCTTTTTGCTGTTCACACTGATGAGAAAATATCAGATCTGTGCAATGTGAGGGAAAATAAAATAAAATAAATAAAATCTGAAAATCAGTTTCAGCTGCAGTGTGAACGTAGCCTGAGGCCTACGCATTAAACTTAATCCTGGCAATGGCCCTTTCGCTTAAATTCAACATGGTATTAATGTGATACGGTTTTTGTTTGCAATTTTTCATTTTAACAGCTTAGGTAATGGGGTACAACTGAAACAGCACAGAAGGTCACAGCCAAACATACCTGATAATGGCTGTAATATGAAATCTCTTACCTGTAATTGCGTTTTTTCCAACAATCTGGGCCAGGAGGCAACACAAAGTGATACCCGTGTATCAGTGTCTTACCTTATAGTTGCGGCAGGTGGGGTTGAAGGCGTTAGTGCCGCAGGCGAACAGCGTCTCGTCGTTACGCGGCACCAGCACTTTGATGTAGTTGTAACATTCGTCCTGTCGGGGGGGGGGCAAACAGCTGATGTTATTGTGCATCGGGGACTAAGTCCATGTCGGCTTCTAGCGCAGCAACTACAGAATCAAAGCAGGACTTAGGTATACTTTTTACTGACACACACACACGCACCACATTTCTCTGTTTTATAGTCATTACCATAATCCCCAGGCTGATCCTTGTGGTTTCACTACAGCTCTGGGGAGGCTGATGCTATGCTGAAACCCCCAGTCTGTGTCTCCTGATGGCTGAGGCAATGATTCTGATAAGCTAGCTGCACACCTCGCCTTATTACAAAACTTCACTGTGTGAGGGAGCGGCGGAAACCAAGACGGAGGCAAAAGAAGGACGAGCCCGAGAGGGACTGAGAAATAGAAACAAGAGCAAAAAAGAAAAGAGAGAGAGGAAGATGTGTGTGTCTGGAAGATAATACTCACGCTGTTTTTCCCTCTCACTGTGCACTTCTCCACATCCTTCGTCTTCCAAGTCAGTTTCTGAAAAATGAACAGACAGCCAACTGTCAGCTCAAAGACAAGCTGTTTTTCACCATCCCAGCTTTTGTTGCTCCCAATCGTTCAAGTGCTATTACGAGACAGCTGTGATGAAAATCTCATTAACTTCAATAAACTGTCGGCGGGGGGAAAAAAAAACAAAAAACAAACAAACAGACAAATATCAGAAATGCCTGAGGCGGCGTGCGTAGCTTGTCGGTGGGCAGCTAAGCATTATGGTTCCTCAACGATAAAAATCACTCTGCGAGATAAGTGCAGATCAGCGAGTACACACATGGGGATCAAAGGACCACAAAGGATATCTGCATCACTTCAGTGTCTATATAAGGAACAGACAATTAGCTCCAATTAACCTACCAGCCATAACCCATGCCCTCATCCCCCAGACACACACACACACACACACACACTACATTGTAGCAGCGCTAGTTGGCTAGGCGTGCCTCCACTGGTGGGCTGTGATAGAAATAGATCCATCAACTTGTTAACAAGGTCGGCTGGTTGAAGGTTTAATGCACTGGCCGGCGGCTCCCATCCACTGCCAACTGTGCAGGATAATTTACTGACCCGACTTCCCTGTGAGCTTATCGATACCGCCGAGGATGCTGGGAATGAGGTTTCTCTAAACACTAGGCAGCGCTGTGGTACTTGAGTCTGGTCTCGGTCTCGAGTCCGGTCTTGAAACCGCTTTCCTAACGCCTTGGACTCGTCTCGCTGTTGAATGTTGACTTGACTATTTTTCCGAAGATACATTTTTCTCCACCCGGTCCACCTGCGTTTATTTTCTCCCCAGCGCTACAAACAATTCAAGGGATTACACCTGTGAATAGTATGTAATGGTGCTCAAACTTTTATGCATTGATTAGTCAAAATCCTTTGCCTTAATGCCTTGGATGTTGAAGGGTTTAGTACAGAGCTCCTGAAGACTGATCTACATCTCTGTTTATCATTATTTTTACATTTGGAAAGGCATGTACCGTATATTTTAGTCTTGATCTTGATTTGGGCACAATTTGCTTTGGTCTCCGTCTTGACTTCTTTGGACTCGAACTCGGTAGGACCTGGTCTTGGAATCGACTTGGACTAACTTCTACTTTAACTAAGGTGGTCTTGACTACAGCCTGGACACTACTGTAGCTGTAACACACTGTGATACTGTGAGTCCTGGACCTTGTGCGTCTGAAAAATCAACTCATCTTAGCGGTTCCCCAATCTGGTCCTCGGGGCCCAGAGTGCTGCTTGGTTTTTTCATTTAGCCGGGTAGTTTTCATTCTAGCTGTCTAATCAGGAACTATTTAGGCCTGGGACGACAGGTGAATGCAATTAACTACCTGGGAGAGTAGAAAAGCTGCAGTATTATTCTGGGCCTCGAGGACCAGAATTAAGAACTGCTATAAGACACTATGAGGCATGGTGTTAATAACATCCTGGATAGCGAGGTACTTCTAGAGTCGGATCGCAAGGAGGAGACCTGCTTCCTGCTTTACATCTACGGACCATTGATCAATGTAATAAACGTACATGTTAATTTATTTCCATTCCGTAAGAAAATCATTGACCCGTACATGCCTCTTCCATTTAAGAAACATTGCCAAACTCAGGTCAGTTGTATCACAACCCGAGCTAGAGATGATCATTCACGCTTTTATATCATCCCGGCTAGACTACTGCAATTCCCTTTTCACCTGCCTCAGCAAGTCGTCTCTGGACCTTCTACAAATGGTCCAGAATGCTGCTGCAAGGCTGTTGACCAGGTCCAGCAGGATGACTCACATCACACCCATCTTAGTTTCATTACATTGGCTTCCCATCAAGTTCAGGATTCATTTTAAGGTTCTTGTTTTCACATATAGAGCCCTGCATGGTCAGGCACCTGTGTACATTTCTGACCTGCTCCATCCTTATATCACCAGTAGGTCACTTAGGTCCTCTGACCAGGGATTACTGGCTGTCCCTCGTGCTGGACTGAAAACAAAGGTGATCGTGCCTTTGAAGTGGTGGCTCAGACACTGTGGAACGCTCTTCCTATAGACATAGGATATGAGGTCTCTGTTGGTGCCTTTAAAAAGCAGCTGAAGACTAATTTATTCAAACTGGCCTTTGTCTCGCCTCGTGCTGTCTAGTGTTTGTATTTTGTGTGTTATGTTTTATTGTTCGTTTCTTTTTTACTGTATTTATGGTCTTATTTTATTTTTAACAATTTTACTCTTGTGAAGCACTTTGTAACCTTGCTCTGTGAAAGGTGCTATACTAAATTACTTTTACTTACTTAAGATCTGATTTCTAAACGGTCTAATGTTTTAAATCGATCTGTTTTTCTCTGACTCTGTATTTTACCTTAATTTGTCTTTTCCTCTATTTATTGTAAAGCACTTTGAGCTGCATTTTATGTAAGAAGGGTGTTATATAAATAAAGTTTATTATTATAATTATTATTATTAAGAAGAATGCAAAAAGAGCCAGTGCTGTGGGAACTCGCTCACTCGAAAAGCTCACTCAAAATGGTGGGGAATAAGGTACCAATCACTTTCTGAGCAGGATATGACAGACTCTGTTTATTGTCTCTTAATTTTAACCCAACCCTCTTCCCTCTAGGTCCTGTCCTCTCCTTCTTGAAGATCTGATAGGATTCAATAGGAGTCAGCATTATGGTAATAGGCCCTCCCTCGTCCACGCTCGATTTGGTTTACTAATAATTACTTATGGCCACCCAGGCCCAGGGAGATCAGTGAAGGGGAGAATGTGGATGAGCCCGGCGCGTGAAAGATGGGGAACTGGTTTGAAATTGAGCCCGAGCGAAGGAATGGATCTATGATGAAGAGGACGCACCGCTTTCTGGCGATATAACTCAGTCACACACTAATGATCTTGGCTCGGCCGGATAACAGGAATCGGAAAGTCGGAATGCAACAGTGGCATATAGGTGGAGTCTTCATTAATTTTCCACTCAGTTCCTACTGTCGCATTGGGAGGGGCACAGGTCTGGATGAATGGCTAAAAAAACGCACCGCATACAAACATTCAATATCTAAGTTCTCACATACATTGCTGGAAAAAAGAGATGGACCGGCATTGTAGTGCTCCGCGGTTCTCATTTCTTTCTACCACAGTCAACATCCAAATCAATAGCTTGGATCTCCTTGACATGGAGAGGTGGCCTTATGGGAATGAATATCCGTGCTTGAGGCTAATCTAAATACAAGCAAACAAAAGTCCAAGCCTTGGAGGGCTTTTATTTAAGTGCAATCATGTTTGACAAATGAGATTCAGATAGGAGTGAGCGTGGCACTTCAAAAGCCACAAGAGCACCGCTCCACTTGTATTGGATATATGTCTGAAGAGAGATTGCTTAATACTTGAATGAAAAGACAGGCAAAGGGTAGAGAGGAAAATAATGAGTTACAAACATTACAAGAGACTTTTTGTGTAAAAGCAGACTATGTGCTTCAAAAACAAAACAAGAAAAAAATAGTCTTCTGAAGTCTAAAGAGCCATGCCTTGTACTGAACCCATCTTTAGAACAGGTTGGTCTATCATTACTAGAGATATATCATCCAGAATATCACTGTTGACATGTGATACCCTCATGCTCGTTCATGTTGATAATTTTATTCTATATTTATAACCCTAGGGACCGTAAAACCTATTTAAATTTAATTGAAGCAAAATGATAGGAGGTAGGGCTGGGTTACAGATCAGTACCTTACTTATTATTGATATTGATTTTAAAGGATCAAAAGGAATCAAAATGTTGGATTCGTAGAATGAGAATTCAAGTTGCTTATGGGAATTTGCATTGAGGAAATCAACCGTGGCCCAATTCATTTTAGGAAAGCACATGGGATGTGCAAGTAATGTTCTCTAAGATAATGTATTTTGATTCAACAAACAGATATATCAAAAGAAGCTGCATCTTGGGACTGGTATTGATTATGAAGCATCAGACCCAACTACCAAACATTTCTAACAATGCCCAGCCCTGATAAAGCAGTGACACTGCAGGACAGAGGGGAACGCTAGTGGGTTTGGAGTCACGATCATGGGAAAGACTTGCCTACCTGCTGTGGGATGATCTGCTCAGAGGAGGTGGCGAGATTGACGGCGAACACGTGGTCCCTGCAAGAGATCAACAGTCAACACAGCATTAGTGGCCCGTCTCCACTCGCCTTTCTTCAGCTTTGAGGCTTTTGAACGCAACCCTCCGTGGACCTCTGATCCTACCATTTTACCAAAAACCTGCTCTCCCCAAAAAAACACTTCCATCCCTTTAAATAGGATTGATTAGAGCTGTTCAACACCACAGTGAGAGGTGGATTACTGATAGACAACACCAGAGGAGAGTTTATTGGTTTTCAAAAAGAGATCAAACCCCCTTTGACTGCAGATGAAAACCTCTGAAGAAGAGCAACAAGAGTTTTCCAAGCATTGACATAACCCATATGAATAACTTTGTGAAGTGAGCCTTGCACTTTGTTGTGTGCAGCTGTGGAAAATATGAAGTCCACTTAGGTACATTAAGAATCTCCATACCTTTTTGGACGGGGTTTCTTGGCAGTCAGAGTGCTGCAGTTTGGGACGGGGGCCAACATTGTAGCATAATGCATTTTGCACAATGAAAATGGGCAGAAGAGGTGGGACCTCATACTTTCTAGATAATTAACCTATGACATCTTGATCGAGAGAGGAGCTATATGCAATTAGGCTGAGAGATGACACCGAATAGATTAATAGCGGTTTGGTGTGGAGGAAATGGGCTGGCGGAGATAACTGACCAGTAGTAAAAGTCTACTGCAGCCAAGTACAGGTCTGATCTGTGCTGGCAGTGGGAATAGAGGGGGTTGGAGCCGGGATGCCAGAATTTACTGTTGAGCCGTCTGGAGGTGTTAGATTAAAAAAAAAGAAAGACTCTGAAAGAGACTCTGAAATTTGACAATTCCATCCCTCTCTCCCTCGGTCTTCAAGGACTCCAGAGACATTTACAGACACACATGCAACAGTTTCCAAGAAAAATGGCTACACCAACTTCTCTGTGGGCGCTGCCATATGTTTTTGTTGCATGTTTTAATTGCTTTTAGTGGTGTCCTTGTTGTTGATGGTGTTATTTGTTATGCTGTTTGCTGTCTCCAAGTCTTTATGTGTGTCTGTCCAGATTATGCCTGTGCTACTTTATTGTATCTTCCAACATTACTGTTTTTATAAAGATTTCTGTTGCCATTTGCAAACTGCTTCTTGTCCTTTCTCCCTGTTTTTTTGTTCTTTTTTGTCCTCTTCCCCCCAAATTCCCCATCAAGAGGCCTTTTGCCTCTTATCTAGCCATCACTGTAAATAAGGATTTGTTCTTAGTTGACACGCCTGGTTAAATAAATAAAATATTAGATTAAACTTTAATTCCCGTGTTTGATTCCTGTGGCGATATTAGGTCATCCCACCAACAGAGAACAGCATATAGATTAGAAGAAGACAAACAGAGTGCTGAGGATAACATGCTAAGTAATTACAACAATCAAAGTGAGAATAATACAACAAATAAATGAGATACAGTGTCTTTGCTGATGGATTTACAGGTCTGAAGCAGATTTGGGAGTGTGCATTGCTGCAGTAGCTATTCACATGAACAGATGCACAGATGGAAGAAGATACTATTAACATAAATGTCTCTGGATGTGCAAATATGCATTGCAATCTATTCACATGAACAGATTCACAGATGGAGGTTAACATATGTACAGAAATATGTGCAAAAGGTGCACATTTGCATTATTTGCCATCGTGTATAAATGGTGGTAACATGCAGAACTGAGTCTGGATATGCAAAACGTTCATTGTTAGCATTTACAGATGAAAGCAGTGAGTGGGCCAGTGAAACATTTGTGATTGAAGGTGCCCGCTTTATACCTCCAATGACACCTCCCTCCTTTTCTATAATATCCCAGCCCGCTTTCTATATAGGCCTTCAACCTTGGTAAATAGCACAAGGATGGTTACATCAGATCCTGTGTATTGGTAAACAGGCAGGTAGCTGGTGATGACTGACCTGGCAGCGATGTAGAGCATATGGTTGATCCGCAGCATCCTCTGGAAGTCCAGGCCCAGGCGGACCGTGTCGTTGTCCGACATGAGGCCCTGGAAGCTGGGGTAGAGGTAGGAGTCTGTGTGGGAGAGGAGATGGACAGAGAAAAAGAAAACGTTCAAGATAAACTCGCCTTCATAAAACTTTGCTCCAATCCAGATTTTTCTTAATGACTGTAAAGATTAAGATTTCTGCAAGGTAGGGTGTGCTGAATAAAGACTCTCAAATGTCATTATAACTCACAATACAAGTTGATTTTATTGTGATATTAAATATTAAAACCAAAGCATTTACAACCATTTACAGCTTTGCAATACATTTAATTCATGCATACATAAAGACAGTACTAGGACAACAGTGGCTCAACATTTATTAACACAGAATCAGTAACTGATAAAAAATATCACACCAATTCTGTCCAACAAATGCTGAACCTGGGTAACAATTCGGCCTATTGTACTGAAGACCCACAACACATATGCTAATGTGTGCTGTGGGGGAGGATAAGCAGGGGAAAAATAGCCTCCAAAGTTGCAAATAAGATGCTCGTGTCATAGAAGTCAGTCTGATTTAAATAAATGACTGCTGGAAAGCATTTTTTAACAGACATGTCTGGGGAACACGCCAAGTGAGGACAAGGCAACAAATCAAAGGAATGTGCTTGGAAAACGAGGCCGTCTGGTCAACTTATGTCTAAATGGAATTTTTCTGCCTTGGAGGTCAGAGAGTTCGCAGTTCAGTGTTGTCATGAACGCAACGTGAAAAGAAATCACTCTGAATGCCTTCGTCAAGACTACCTGGTTAAATAAAGGCAAAAAAAAAATGTAATCCCTGTTACCGCAGACAGCAAAGAAATCAAGCGTATGATTCTCTGAAAATCAGGCGTATTCGTGCACAAAAAAAGAGATATTATGTGTCTGTGTGCAACGGCACAAAAACGGTGAGATAAGATGAACTGAGAGAAGTGGTGCAATGAGAGCAGAAGAAAAAAAAGGGTGATTTAATATCTGCTCTAGGTTGCACTAAGCCCCAAATTCATTTTTCTTGCTTCCTTTTCCCCCTCTCTGCCATTTGCAGTTCCAATGGTATGACTAACTCGCTACAGAGAAATTTTAATTCCAACAGTAGGAGCTGGTGTCCAGTTCGTTAATCATAGGGGAGTGACAGCCAGGCAATAAACAAACATTACTCACAATCACTCGATTCAAAAAACTGCTGAATAACATCAGCCTGCTCATTACTGACACCAGGCTGTCTGCTACATCAAAGAAACTTCCAGTGCCGTTTCCCCTTTTTCCCAAGCAGAGATTCAGCTCAGGGCCAGGGAGTATTGGATCTGTAAAGTACTGTATTAAGTGCCCTGCAGCCTCCCATCTGACCTGGGCTGCTGCTGAATTAGCAATCCCCGCTAGAAATACACCACAATCTGAAATTACCCTCTCTACAGGGAGCCGTACGTTCCCCTAACCACTCGTCTCGAATCGACTGTTTAAAGATTTAAACTTCTAATGACTGGCTGAGCGGTGGACCTTGCTGTGCTGTCTGGCGGGGAGACTCCCAGTGGCTCGCCGGGCCCACCTCACCATCCTCCCCTCGGCGAATGAGGTCTTCTAATTACTCTTCAGCACTTTCACTTCCTTTAAAGTTTCGGGGTACTGCTCAAGGCGATATTCCCCCCAGTTCGCTACAATTAACAGGAGCAGGTGAGGGTGTCCAGAAATGGGGCGGTAGTTAAGACCTCTGCCTCTGGAACCACAAGTAACCCTGCAGGCTAAGGACTGAATCCTACCGGAACCTTCTATCCTGTGTCTCGCTTAGTATGCATTAGGGCCAGAGCGATATATCGGTTTGCTGATACTGGGCTTTTATTAAATATCGGATATGTGCCAGCCAGTGTCGTCCAGGTTCCTCCCTGACCACAGCTACAGAAAAACAATCTAAAAAACCTGCAATGAAAAAGTATTTCCTCTGCACATTTTTGTTTCATTTAATTGTTCATTAATGATTTTTCATTTAAAAGACAGTAAGTGAGTTTCACCTACCATAGAACAGGTGAGGTGCGCCACCCTGGCTTAGATAACTGCCAACCCATCTCAAAGATTTTCATCAGTATTGATTATTGAGCTTTAGTGTCCCGTTGTGATCTAAATCATTAGTTCCTCCTCTCTGGTTGAAGGCGTTGTATTCAGTTAAATCAGCTGGAGTATGACACACGAAGAATAACATTTTGGGGGCAACACTGAATACTTGTAATTTAAAGATATTCGATATCAGCAGCTCCAATACAAAAATATCGGTATCGGCCTTCAAAGGTCCGTATCGGTCGAACCATATTCTGTATGCATGCCAAGTGTCTATTACAAAAAAGAAAAAAAGACTAAAGGTGAGTCATCTGCCCACTCTCTGTTAAAAAAGTAGTAAGGGAGGGATGATCTCTGAGACCTTGGGCTGACGATGTATTATCATACATAATGGACGTTTCGGGGAGCTGTGCGGGGCCTTCCGCCATGCTGTCACCTGCTGGAACCAGAGGTGACAAATGGCTCTCATTACACCTGGGACGGAGCTCCACATATAGGACTATTAGCGCGGCTATTTCTGCTAATGGTTGCGTTACTCTCTTCCAGATAGATCAATTACAGTGTGCGGGCCACGGTCTCAGCCACCTCTTAAATCAATTATGGGCCATTACGTTTACCAGCCAGGACCTCCTCTGCAGACCTCCCCAGTGATTGGGTGCTGCTGATGGGGCCCTAGGGTGCTCCAATGAGGCAGTGTGATAAGTGTGTCACAGCAGTCAATAATCTTCCCCAGTCAAAATATTAGCTTATAATCTTGGTGCTATACTTTGAACTTGGTAATTCTTGGTAATTGGTTTGTTTTCTTTGGTCTGAACCACAGTGGAAAATGTTACCTTGCTGCATTTTTGTATGTGGGTCATTTAGGTTCACACTGCCCAATTACAAGTTTAAAGCTTGTAAAAGCCACATAGACTCACATGTAGCTTTGCTGAATATGAGCATCAGTCACAACTGTGGTTGATTTTGTTATGCTAGGCTTTGCGAACATGAATAATTGCTGGTTATCAGATGTCAAAATCCGTTTCCTTACACCTATAAGACCTTGTGTATTAGGGTCGTTTCCTGCAGTTGGTTTGGATTACATTCTCACTCCTAATGAACCGCACCGCAGTTCGCTTGGAGGAGGACCAAGAACCGCATTTTCAGGTGTGTCCCAGTGTGTTATTTGGTGCCACCCAAGTTCAAATGGCCTTGTTCTCACCTGCCCAAACAAACCAAACTCCGGGAGTAAACGCTCCAGGGTTCGAATAAAACGCTAACAAATATGCTTGCTGTGAACGTGCCCTTTAACACAGCTATCCAACTAGCAATATTCCACTGAGAGGAGATATAATGCCTAGTGTGACCCTTGCTTTTCTTCATCTGCTCCTGCATCTAGGATCACCATGGCAACACAACAGAGCTTGAACTTACATTCTCTCCCCACGATGCTGATTGGCTCCAGGTCTTGGGGGAAGGGTGTGGCTCCTGAGGACAGCTGAGGTAAGACGGCGGTTAAGGTGAGAGCCAGGACCACCGGCAGGAGGGGTCGAGGCGAGCCGGTCACCAGCCTCATTGTGGCAGACGACGAGGCCTCACCAGAAACACATGGCCGACAGCAGATCCACCTCCACCTGAGACCAGACACAAGATTAGCACGGTTAGCAGGGTTTACAGATCTGAATATAGCCAACTATGTCTTTTTACAAGCACACTGTAAATATATACTGCCGGTCAGATAGTAATGCTAGAGACTGGAGCACATTACAGCAGTCCTAATCCTGTAAATTATATGAGCTGCACACATAAAGACACGTTTTAATCATGGTAAAATTAACATGCAACAATTACATGACTGAATAATGGCAACAGCAACTTTTAAAGGTGGCAGCTAAGCTCTTATTAGCATGCAATGCCTTATGCCAATGCGGCGATGTGATTGAGTGTCAGCTGAACCGCCAAGATGTGAGCGTGCAGACAGACACACGCAGAGAGGAGATAGAGTGAGTGAGAGAGAGAGAGAGAGAGAGAGAGAGCGAGAGAGAGAGAGAGAGAGAGAGAGCGAGAGAGAGCGAGAGAGAGCGAGAGAGAGCGAGAGAGAGCGAGAGAGAGAGAGAGAGAGAGAGAGAGAGAGAGAGAGAGAGAGAGAGAGAGAGAGAGAGAGAGAGAGAGAGAGAGAGAGAGAGAGAGAGAGAACAAAGGAGGAAGCAGCGAGGAGAGGAGCAGGCCACGGGGGCCCTGGCCACCGGGACACCTGGCTCATTTACCAGCAACCTCTAGTCTTTCACAGGTGACTTGGCACAATTAAACCTTCGCCTCCCCTGAGGAGAACACCTCACTTTGCCCGCCATGACACCTGGCCCTGACGCAAGCATCAGCTACTGAGGTTAATGGACATATGGAAAACAACAACTTAACATTTAAGTAATAATCCATGGCATTTTCATGTATATGAATACATTTCCGTTTTGCTACTGTCGCAAATTGATATAACATGATGGTGATTCAACCTATACTCAGTTCATGAAAACTATTACATTTGCTTTATTTGTTACATTTGTTGTTCTACACACCCGGTGTCAGGTAGGTCTTTCCAGGGAACAATCTGCTGGTGCACAGGAAATTATGCATTTTACGTTACTGGAAGCAGTAACATCAACTTATTTTGTATTATTTAGAAGAACAACTCAGTAGTTAGCATGAGCAGTGATAGCCACCATGGCTGAACAGACAAAGAAAAGAGCGCCACCTAGAGAAACTCAAACTGCATCAACAGAAAATCCAAGGAAAAAGATGTCACAGTCCTGTACACACTGTTTGATTGACAGGTGAACTCTGGGAATTGCAGTGCAGAAACACCACCGCAGTGAGTGCTTAGCTACAAAGATGGAGACAAAAAAAAACAACAGAAAAAAAAAAAATCTCATAGGTTACAACTTTAAGAAAAGTGTTTGACAGAGGAGCCCTAAGAATGGCTCCACTAAAAATGATCAGACACAAGTTTGAGTTTCAGTCTGGGAATAATTAACAGCTCTGGTAGATGCGCACCAGTCTGGGATTGTGTAGAAATGCTAATTTTCACATCTGCTTGATATCTGAGGGAAGAGACAACGACAGATGGACGGCACAGGGATTTGTTGAAACAAACTTCAAAATGTGATGACCTGTGCTCGACGCCAACTTATTAAGGGCAGCGCGTCCTCCAAGGGGCTTCTTGCAACACCATCCACCCAAGTTTATGTACTGTGGCAGTGAGACTTGGGCCACATGGTTTTTAAGTGGGAGCAGAAAATTAAGTCAACAGAGACATGAACTGCCATCAATATTGATAACGGTCTGCTTCATTTAAATGCAGGGGAGAAGACTGCATTTAGCGATGAGGTCAAGCGATGATCACAATGCCATAAATCCAGGGGAGTGGGTGGGTGTCTGTTCCTGTTTACTTTATGAATTACAACTGCCTGTGTGTCCTGCCGTAGGCAAAATATGAGGACAATATAACTGATGGATTAGGCTCATATGCCGATTTGGCTTTTTTTTTTTTCACACAAACGAGGACAGCAACTTGAACAAACGGATTTTGTTATAGTGGCATCATTCCAAGAGGCAGACCCATTAAAAACTTCACTTAAAATGGCAAAGCCTTCAAGGCAAAGGAATGGCTCGAGTGAACTTTACTTATGCAAGTGCTTAAATTACCTCCAAAATAGCTGTAAATTACAGTCAAAATGCGCAGAACTATTCTAAATGGCATTGTTTAAATGATCTGCATAACTAGCTCGCTTCTGTTGTGAATATCCACAGAGATTGGCACCTAAAAACATAAGCATATGAGGGAGGAAAGCAGGCAGAGATCATTTATTGACAAGCTGTAGTGTTATATTAGCCAAAGGAACACGAACCCAGAAGAGTGTGAGGATGACTCACACACATGCAAAACAAGACAACCGTAGTGAGTACAAGAGCTTATGCAAGACCAGTAAGACACACTGAAAGTCAAGCTTATATTTCCACTACAAGCCAAGGCACAGAGAGCATGAAGTTCTCTTGATGTGTTTATCAGAACCCCGAGCTGCTGCTGGAGAAGTTTTGCAAGTCTTACAGCATTAAAAGGAGTGGAGCTTGCTTGAGCTTTGATGAACTGCCCAATGAAATCCATTTGTGTTGAAGCTGTAGTAATGTTATGTAAACTAGCACAACTGTCTTTGATCTGACGCTCATACTTTTGTTCTGGGTTTGGCACCGAAGTGACTGGGGGAGGTGATAGAGTAAGGATTTGGCCCTCGGTCGAATCAAAGGATTCAAGATTAAAGAATTAATTGCCATGTTATTACAACACTTAGAAAACTGTCTCAGTGCCCAGCACACTAAGCAGAGACATTCGGAGGTACACACCATCCTTGACACAAACAATGTAATGAACAAAAAAATATAGCGGTAACAGAAAAAAAGCATAAAGTGTGAATAATGCATAGTCTTGAAAGTGGTGGGTGCCTGTAAAGTGGGTTATAGTTCAGGAGGTTGCTGTGGAACCGGTTAGTTTGAATTCTCATGGCCCTTAGCCATTTTCCAGAGGGGAGCCATTTAAATAGGCAGTTGGCTGAGTGAGAAGGAGGCTCCGTGATGATGATGATGTAAAAACAAACTAACAAGCTCTCAAATCCATTCATGCTGAAGAGAGAAATGTTGTACAGGATTCTAATCTTTCACCCTCAGCGTGACTGAATTATTTTCATTTTACTGGTTGAGGTCCTAAAGACTGGCATGGAAAATTACTCGTTCTTCCATTACAGACATACATTTAGAAGTTTAAAATCTAAGTTTGGAAGCTGTATGTGCCCAAGACCTATAAAGTCAACAGCGCAGTTGAACCAGAATGACCTGGATAAGTAGTTTGTCAGTAATGGCCTTTGCAAAACCCCAGTTCTTGAAGATGTGGCTTCATAAAAAGCTTTTGAGGTGCACCTTCAAAGCGCCCTACATATGGAACATCTGATGTCCCTAAGTTCATCCCATGGAGCTGTGATTTCTCCACATGTACTCTATAGCAATCGGTTCAAACTAACACGGAACATGATCTGAAACCCAAACCAAGGGTCCAGCTGCTCCAGCCCCACCTCTGTGGCTGCCCGCCAAAAAAACTTGCAATGTTACAAACACACCACACCCTCCCGTGTAAACATGTCAGCGATGCAGCTCCTGGAATCCTGAACTTGTGATTTTCCTTAATCTAACCTAACACTAAGCCTAATCAGTTGATTGTCTTCTGTGCAGACTGGAGAGAGAGGGGAGGGCTGATGAGCTGACAGCTGTCGATGGGAAATAAGCCACCGCTTATCCCATCCCACACTCTCTCCCTGTGTCCTAGGGTTTGGATGGGAGGGCTCGGATCGTTTTGTTTTTAATGAACTGGACTTGTTAAGCCATCTGGGAGACATTGGCAGTTGGGCCTCTTTGGAGGGCAGGGGATTCTGGGCCGCTGGGGCACTCCATTGATTATCTGACATTCATTTGGATTAGCCAACAGTGCTGGATCTGTGGTTTGATAAGATGTCCTCTCACAGTATTCTGGAGTGTGAGGGCCTTTCACGGAGTTGGTGCAAAAATGAGACTTTAATGATGAGAGAATCGCTGTCTTTATAGGGTGCCATGGATGAGGCCATGGTAGCATTTAAAAGGATCCATTTTAATTCATACATAAACTCTTCCAAGTAAATTTTTATGTCCTCCCGGCCCTCCATTTGGCTAGGGACCACTGCGCCATAAAAACCTACAATCAAAATCCTAAATGCCAATTTTATCCTCAATCAACTGCATTGCACTGTATGCACCTGTTGGCTCTTGGGACATCTATTTTCTGCCAACACCTGCTGCACACAACTAAACACTGGAGCAAAATCCTAATGCAGAATCACCCTGTAATATTCTCTGACCTCACCGGTGCTTCAGCGGTGGTGAGGCTAATCCACTCGTTTTTGATAGGTAGAGAATAGAGCACCTCTCACCTCCCACCTCTGGGCACTTGGATATCTCCGAGCTCCTTGGCTGCGGAAATTGAGTGAGCCCCACTATCCTCCGCTCTCACATTATATCTGTGGTATACACTGGCCAACATAATGAGGGATCATATCCCCGGTCTCCTCTATAATTTCCAAGGCAATTAGACACATTGGCCTCTACTCTCAACAGGCCATTACCAAACAGGTTTCTCTTCTGGATACTATCATAATGCTACGCTGGTGGCGACCAGATGATCTACTATAGCAAGTTTACAGAATGTTTGAGGAGTAATAATAACAATAATGTTGTTTGTATGTACAGGCATAAAGAAAAAAAAAAACAAGACGACAAGAGGGCTGTTGCAAAATAAGGCAGCCATATGGGACAGTGTGGGCTACAGACCTTGGTTATGGTAAAGGGTGAGTGGGGGGGGGGATATACAATACCAACAAATCAACATAGTATAGTGTTAAGAAAAACATTATATAGAGAAAGACTAGCAGTAGGGAATGCTTGTTTAGTTTGTTAAATTTATGTCAGTCTCTACTACGCCCTGTTTACCTCTACTGAACCGCTCAAATAACAATTAGGCTACTCTGCCCAGCTGTTAAGACAGCACAAGTCCGTTAGCTTTACATCATAAGTGCATAGCTTGAAGCATTTGTATGGGACGCCTCATGTTGAGAAATAAATGCTTTTTTTTGAGAATTATAATGACTAGAATTAAATTACCCATTAGGTTAATGGGTGTTTTTGGTAAGTAATATTTGGGGAATAATAACATGAATGCTGAGCTGTCTGCTTTCCTTGCTTTGCCACACCAATACTTAAAGCTTGCCTGGTGACTTTTCATTGTTGCCAAAACAACTTCACGGGACCTTGATGTGGCAGGGAGGAAAACAACCCATGATATGGACGGTGCCCAGCAGTACAAACGTTTCATTGTCAAGGCCTGCGCCATATTGTCTCTGACCTCCTTCAGGAGGGTTCATCAGACCACCAATATCTGATCGATGTCCCATGACAACACTCACAGGACTCATCTTTGTCCACACAGAGCTGCTTTCACACAGGTTCTCTCAGCACTCTCGACTCATCCTTCCCAGAGTCCACTCAGCAATACCAATCATAGATGGCATACAAACATCAGTTATGACGTAGATAAAGAAAGTTTCCTGGAGTATGTACCTAGGTGATGAATATCAATAGTCTTTCCACGCAGTGACGTCTGCTCAAGACACTTGTTTGCAACAGTTCTTTCCTTTGCCCGGCAGTTATTTCAACTCTCCACTCGACCCTCTCAGACAGGGGAAACTTCGCTAATTAGATTTCCAATGGCTAACCACGCAGACGTCGCCGAGGCAAATTGGAATTGGGATCAAGGAGCACTGGGCAATAATTGGGAGAACAGCCCCCACAGGATACAGAGGCGGATACTATAGGCTAGTTTTCAGACGAGTGTTACATGTGGTGCAAACGAGTTCATCCTACTGTAGTTAAAGCCTAGACCCAATTAAGAATGTCTTTGAAAGCACCTCTATAAGATCACTTCTGTTCATCAAGGGCAGTAGCCTTCAGACTTTCCTTCACTGCTTTTGGTTTCTTAGTCAATACTACATTGAAATTTTGATGCAAAATTTAATACAAGAGTTTGGCTTTTATCTTGGGGGTTCTGATATTGATAATTTCAATTAATGTTTTTTTTTTTGCTTGCAAACAAAGAAAGAAAAAGAAAAAAAAAATCTCCTGGTTTGTGAACGAGTTAGATGGTCTGTCAGAAACAAAAGTAAGTGACCTCACAGGTGACTGGTACAGCCAAAACTGGGGGTTGAACACTTAAGACTCACAAGGGAACATGTGTGCTTAAAAAACATAGATGCAATACCGAAAACAAATGTAACTGTAAGAGCAGCTTTACAGGTATTTGTAGTTCTACTTTCATTCTGAAGTTGGATGCGAAATAGTTTACACTTCCAGAGTTATCCGTCTTTGACCAGCCAAGTGCTGTGAATGAACATTTGACACAGACCAGGCAAGAAATCTAAGTTGGGCTGTTGAATACAAGTCAGAGAGAAGAGCTGGGTATTTTGGGAAATTTCAAAGGTCATGCAGTGGCAAAAACAGAATGGCTCAAGGGGACTTCAGTGACAACATTTTAAAAAGTCCATTAGCATCCCAGGTCGAAGAGGAGTGATGGTCGGCTTCTTGCCTTTTACCAAGAATAGAAAATCAATGGTCCCTGTAGTCCCTTAGTTCTTGGATTAGTATGTCAACTGTCTGGTGTCAGTATAATGTAGTCTCATTCTTATAGTATCTGCACTGTGCCAGGGCAGGCAGAGGGCAGGATGGCATCCTGGATGAGATGTGTCTGTCAGGGGAGGTTGGGACCCTCCCTGCCATCACTGCCACTCAGCCCCTTCCCGGGGGGATGCTGCTTTAACCTCGGTGCCCACAGAGTTCAGACGAGTGACGGGTCGTCCTGTGGTGGAGGCCATCGATTGTCATCCCATGTCAGGCTACTCTACTCTGTCCTCATGGAGGAGTCCCCACAGATTAGGGCCTGGTTTCTACTCCAGAATCACTGGCTCATTTTTACGGCATTGATGTCAGGGTAAAACCAAGCCGACAGCAAGAGTCAACAAAAGTTATGAAAAGTGTTTCGGCACAGTATTGATACTACACAAGGTGTCAGTGTCGAGAGGGAGGATGTAAATATTTGTGTCTCACTGAACACCCTGTATTCAAGAAGAGTGAAATTGCTTTAAAGAGCTGGCACCCACTGCTTTGTGTGCTGGTATCAGTCTCAGAGAAAAGTACCTTTGCCTCCGGTCAGGCCCTGAACTCAAGCCTTCCCGCCACAGTGGGCGAGTTGGCCAGACTTCACATAGAGGGATCTATGCAGGACTCAGACACCGAGACGGTTCTCTGATCGATCTGGAAAACCGCTGCAAGCATCATCCATCGTCTTTGTGTCCATTTGGGATGGGGAAAAAAAGCCCAGAACGCTATCAGTGGAAGAGGGATCAGGCTTGCGCCAGTGGTATCCTCTTCATTTGTCTGCCTCCTGTTAATTATTTAGATTCATCTTCAGAGAGGCTCCCTGTTGCCCAGTCAGGATCCACCTTCAATCTTTTGGGGTCTTTTCTTATGGCATCTTCCAATGAGTCTCACCTAGGGTCACCTAATCAAACGGATCAGTTTAAAATATGCGGTGTGGCATTTGTGCTACCCAATCTCCTTCATCCCCCTCTCCTCCTCATACATAAAAGTGAATGTTAACTACCCCTTCTTCTCTCAATCTCACTGTCATCAATAATTCAGAGTGTTATTGAGAAACACTACCTGAACCCTGTATTGACAGAAATCCAAGCACTGTCATTCCCTCAAGGGCGTCATAATTGGATACCCCCCGAGGCTACTGCTGTGAAATGCAGGGCAAGGGGGGAAAGCAGAGTCAGTGTTGTTGTTTTCTGTGTTTTGTGTGTATGTGTATGTGCGTGTGTGCGTGTGTGCGCGTGCGTGCGTGTTTCTTTCTATTTTTACCTATCTATTTCAGGGACTTCAATCTGACCCAACAGCAGAAGTCAGCCGATGCACACACTGACTCTTATCGACTTAAGAACAATCCCTTGGGAATGTTTAGAGGTGGGTGGGAAATGCTTGGGTATCCTAACTTTAGAGGAAGGGATTGCAAAAGGAACCACAAGGAGACTTACTGAGGAGCTTTGGAAGGGGAATGATGCGATTTCATCAACTGCCAACGACCTTTATTTGCAATAATGGTGCATGAAAATTAAAGTCCAAGTTATGTAATCTTATGTCATGCAGCCCTACGATAAATCCATGCAAAATGCAAGTGAGGCAGCCAAAATTTCTGCATCAGTCTGGATGACATTTACATTGCAATAAGTAATATACCGTGAAAAGGTATTTCCCTAACACAGTTTTGAAACTAAACCTCAAAATACAATTTCAGAGTTCTCCCTGTAGTCTCAGCTATCATTAACATCTCAAAGTTAGCTGCAACTACACAAAGTGTCTGTATGCACACCATGGAAACATTACACCCCAGTTCCAATACCGTACATTGTCCTCTGCTCTGACAGTAAAACAATGGAGAAAGTAGCTGATATAAAGCAGAAATGAGCAGATATAATCTCCTGTCCCCAAACACTTTACAGACTATTGTACTGCCTGAGCCTGTCATCATTCCCGCAGAACTGCTGACCCCCTGCAAGGACATGAAGAGAGGCACAATCTAGCAAGATGTAGATGATATTAAAAGACTCCTGCTGGCAAGATTCAGCACGCTTGGTTTAATAGTCATATAAAGGGGCGAAAAATGGGAGGGAGAAGAGGTGAACAGATAGTACTCTCTGTGTTTATCCAGAAGATGACTCAGGATTCTCCAGTGGGTCTTTAATATTGCCAGGAGAGGGGCTTTCAGACTTCACCAACAGTGAGAGCCCACTGTGAGTTTGGCCTCCAGGATACAGCAAAGTAGGGGGGTGAAGGCTTTGGCCATGCCTGCTGGTCTGCCTCCCCCGGGTGGAGAAACGAGCTCATGGGAAGGGAGGGACACAGAGCTAAGTGGAGTGTCTGCCTTCCTTTGATTAGATGTGGTTAGTGTGTGCGCGTGCACACGTATGTGCATGCCTGCTGCTGATATACCTAATCACACTACTCTGATTAGGCAGTGTGTATGGGGTTTATGGGGGCTTGGCTTGGTAAGCCCTCATTCTGCTGCCAATGCAGAAGGCTGCAACCACCCAAAATAAACCCTGGGCAGCGCAAAGAAAACCTCATCCATCAGCAGTGCTGTGCCAAGCTGACTGAAAGGGCCACAATAATTAGACTCAATGCTAAGTTGTACAAAA
The DNA here is from genome assembly GCF_046629955.1 of Centroberyx affinis. Classification (NCBI taxonomy): domain Eukaryota; kingdom Metazoa; phylum Chordata; class Actinopteri; order Beryciformes; family Berycidae; genus Centroberyx; species Centroberyx affinis. The sequence continues at coordinate 115,078 of NW_027279711.1, forward strand.
CAAAAACAACACACTGGCATTATAACTCACCTTGAAATATCAGTCTGAAGCTAATAATTATGCTAACACCACTTATACTAATGACAATAATTTTAGGCATTTTGCTGATGCTCTTATCTGTGAATGCCACAGCTGAATTAGTTTAAATCCCTTGATTGCCAACATAACAAGCAACAAACAGGAAGAAGTGCAAGAGTCAAAGCCATGGCTCCCTGACAACAGATGTAGCAAATACTATTACTACTACTATTATTATTATTATTAATAATAATAATAATAGTAATAATAATAATAATAATGATGTTGCAAACATGTATATGTGTAAAATAAAGGAATGAGCCAAGAAGCACTTTACACACTTTCATTCATGTTTGCCTGATCTCATGACTCAATCAGATCCCATAGAAGCACAGCCAAAAGAAGAAATAAGTGTATGAAAAACATGTTTGGTGTAACCTTTGCTATGCAGCCCCGAAGGGCGCTGCAGGACCACCTTTGTGACGGCTTCACGGTGGCTTTGTGTCCGTTCACGTGGTGGCGGACAAAAAGAGAGTGAGACTTCTCCATTAACACAGAAGCTCTTTGATCTCTATCTCCCCCGTGGTACCAATTAGCTTGCTGCACCGTTTGCATTTCAAACTCTTTGGTCTTCCTATTTTGAAAGACATCCTGCATGAATTATCAATCTACCGGAACTTTTATTCCCTCTCGATGAAAAGTGGATTATGAGTGGCAGAGCTCTAAAGTTTGGTTTCATTCAAATGAGAGAACTTTACAAGCATTGAAGGGATGAGATATCAGGTACCTAGCTTACCCCCCACCACAATCACTGCTGCCTTCACTCAGTGAACATCCTTTATTTCACTGTGATGTAATGGAGAGGCTTCCTGCTTATGGGTGTTAGTCTTGACAAAAGAATAGCTTGCAATTTCAAGTGTGCCAACACAGAGCTCCTACTCAAAAGATGAAACACAGGGAGACAGAGTAGTTGAGAATTGATCAAAGGAAGATAAATAGCTGTGAAGATCCTTCCATTGCCTTTATCCCTTGTTAGTAGAGGCAATCACACAGCCGTCACCCAGCAGATCCATCCCTGTCACATTACCCCAACGAGATTATAAGGAAGAGAAGAGGAGAAATGGCTACCAAGGGAATGTGTGACAAAAGTACATTTGGTGCTTCTTCAGTCAGACAAGAACAAAAACAGCGAGCCTTGCTTTTATAAATGAATGATTTTGCAATCTGAGCGGTCGATGCTGATGAAGGGAAATATAAATCAAGGGTAAGAGTGAGGCTTCTCAGGGAGAGTGCCTCGCAGAGATAATGGCATCATCATGCCTGTGTGGTTCGCTGTTCCTGCGGAGATTAAACGCTTCATCATTGTCTTTGGGACAAACAGTCTCTGTACGTAGAGCATGCATCCAATTATCAAACGCCTGCTCTGTTCAAACCCGACATTCATGCGTCAGCTTCATCACGTACCAGAAGCCCGAGGAGAGATGAAAGAGAGGGGAGCGTTATCAGGACAGTCCTACCTTCCAGGGCAGTAGCCCACAGTGGCAGCTGACCTCACCGTTATTACCGCTGTCTCACACTGATGACATCATCCAGACGCATACTGAAAAGCCCAGAATCTTTCAAGCTCCATTTATCTCATATTATTGCTATAACAACTCTATCTCGTCCAAGAAAAGTCAATGGCCATGGGCAAATCATACAATAGAAGGAGTAACGTGGCTCTTCTCACCTCACCAAAGGCTAAGTTGTGTCAGTCTGAAGTAGTATCAAACACTGGCTGACTTGTTCTAACTGGCCTTGGGACATGGAGCAGAGGCAGGGGGAGAGGCAGTCACTCTAAATGAGGAAGAGGAGGAGGAGGAGGAGGATGAAGAGGAGAGGAACGACTTCTCACAGCTCACTGGTCTGGAATCAGCCAGACAATCAATTCCACCACTCAGTTTCAGGCTGACAGGTCTGGCATCAATGGCACCGAGCATCACAGGCAGCACCAAATTATCAACAGTGTCGAATTGCTGTGACAATGAGGCACACTAGCCAGATGAAGCAAATATGTACAATGATCCAGGTCATACAACAGGATGCATTTGGGAAATAGAGTCTATTTAAATGGTTAATTTCAAAGCAATCTATCTCCTGACCTTACAAAGTCAAGTCAATGAATTTCTTAGAAGGACAGTACTGGAATCTCCATGGGAACCAGACCCAGTGACCAATCCAACAGATCTAACCCAAGCGGCCAAAACCACGGGTGAATTTTGAAGCCCATACTTTAGTGCAGGCAGCAGCAGTTCCTCTAATGTCCACTAGAGGCTGGCTCCAAAAAGACTCCAAACCACCCAACTCCATGCAAGTCAATGGGACCACAACCCAACTTCTCGCTAAAAATATAGTTAATTTTTTTCCACAAGAGGTTATGGCCTCAAAAGCTAATTTCACTTCCTCTGTGTGTCCTTAAGGCAATTTTCTAAATAATTGTGTCAGTAATGGGCTATATAGATATAAAACGGGTTTTTTTTCCATGTAATTGACAGGTCGCATGTGCGGTGATTGACAAGTCGCCAATTACGGGCCAATAGTAGGCGGTGATGCCAATAGTGGATTCTACCCTTTGGCTGCTCTGGCTCCAAAAAACGTCAACACGGCGGCGACCATAAACCCAATCTCCAGGCTTCAAATCGGCCCTTCAGAAACCAATGGGTGACATCACACTCACTACGTCCATCTTTCACATCAAATCTATGATCTGACCCCATTGACTTTCTTTGAGGTGGCACCAGACGCATCAATCATTGTCCTTCAGACAATGCAGTGTTTAACTTTCTGCGCAGCACCGTAGAGTTGCTCCGTCCGAGTGTTGGTGTGCCTTGCGTGTCTCTAATGTGTCTGCGCTGTGTGTTAAAGCATGGCCCAGATCCCAGTTTAGATAATATAGCTTCTCTGGCACTTAAGGAGGATAAGCTCTTATCTCAGGCTAAATCCCCAACAGTCATTAGAGGCGCCACGGCCCGCTCAGAAGTCCATCTAATTAGGACTCAAATCATCTTCCCTTCCCTCAACATAAAGATCACTGCGATGGACACTGAGGATTATACAGGCATTGTATTAGGATGTCATTATTTCTAACGTGTCAAGGGTGAGTGGTGAAATTTCCTGTGGAAGGCGGGAAGAGGCTATTGCTCATATAAATATCAATGAACAGACTTCCATTTTCAATTCGGCACAGTCCAGAGGATACAAAGCACTAGCGATGGTGCAGTGGTTAAAGCAAATCTGGAATCATACATACTCCTACGGGTCTAAAATACAATCCCACCATAAAATATAATCCCAGCATAACCTTTTTACCTAGGTCTTCCCTTCTTACCTGTGTCTCATCTTCTGCTTGCTGCTGCTCAGCTTTCCTACCATCACAATGAAGAAAAAAAAACCCATAAAGAGTCTAGAATGCCAACTTCCCTTTAGGGGAGAAAACATTAACAAATACTTTTACTGCCAAGTCCTTACTCTTACAGCTGCACCAGGCAACTTCGCATGTGGCTCCAAATGGCAGTGAGAAATAACCGTTTGAAAAAAAAAGAACTTCAATACCCTGAATTCATGTAATGTGATGTAAACTGCACACAGCATGCTCCTCTTTACCAACCCGGCTGGTCTGTGATGCTTTATAGCAAAGGAAACCAAAGGGATGAGAGAGGCAAAAGATCTAATAATGGTCCAGCTTTCTTTGTATTTTGCTCTGAAGTTTCAATTTGTCACTTCCAGTGGGTGGAGAAATGTGCATACCCAGCACCATAATTTCATTTGGGCATGTTGGGGAATCTAATGGTCCCAATTTAGGCTAATAAGATGGGTGTATTTTAAGATAAATCCTTGTCTAGTGCAGTTTTAAGTGGTCAACAGTGCACATACACAGTATACTGCTTAATGTCCATTATCAGATGTCTAATCGTTTGATATTCTCTGTTTTCCTGATAGATACGTCTTCCATTGTGCAAACCTCCATATGTCTCCCCTCAAATAAAAACAGCACTTCATAGTGGTACATCAAAGCAGCGCTATGTAGTATTTATCTGTCGACGCCGTTGGCATTCTGTGTTCCACTCATCTGCATTTGAGGTTTTCGAGACAGTAGCGGATCGCAGCAGACGCAAAGAGAATTTAAAAGTTGAGAATAGACCAATTCACACAGGGAGGGCTGGAAAAAAACAATGAACAGGAAGAAATCAGACAGGGGAGAAAAACAAAGGCTCTCTGTAGCCACCAGACTCGCCACTCTCTTCTTCTCCTCGTCCTCCTCCTCCTCCTCCTCCTCTCCTCTCTTTATTCTTTCACTAGGTTTGAGCAAGCGGCTGTAATAATGGGAGCGCAAGGGGACAAACAGGGCCATCTATAATGGGGCTAGATACTGGCGTGAGCATACTGTTGAGCCTGGGCGGTGGTGTCATTAAGTGCGAGTGCGTGATAAATGCACTCTGCTTGTCGGATTTGAGATTCTCATTAGTCTGTGTTCAGGAAGGGACCCGGGGCCATTACTCTTGTGGCCGCCTTGACAGGAGGCTGAGTGTGTCGGTGTATGAGAGCAAGAGCCTGAGAGAGAGCATGTGTGTGTGTGCTTCTATTTGGATGCTGCATATAGTATTTATATATATATATATATGTATATATATATGTGTAGGAATTTCAAGTGATGTACCACGCCCTCTGGCGGCCATATTGGAGGTCCTCAGCTCTTGGGCAGCAGTGGCTGTGAACAGCTGATTGTGTTTGTAAACATACAACTCAACAGAATTCAATAGACATGGTTGCATTTTTGACTGGGAGCTGATCATTTTATCATTGATCCATCTGATCAATTTTGTGTTTAGATAATGTCAGCTTGTTAGCTAGCTAACAAAAGTATCTGGTCAGCTAACCATCACTGTCTTGTTGTCAACACATCCGATTAGCACACTTTCTAATGTATCTAGTAGAAGCTAGCGTTAGTAGTGTCCGTTAGTTACAATTAACTTAACATTGTTTGCTTTGCTAAATTAGCGAAATTCATTTGCAAGCTAAAAATGACAAGAAACAGCTGTTTATTCAGGTTAACTGAGCTGACTCTTCTCAAGCTACAACTTGTGTTTTGCAGTAGACTAGGGCTAAAGACAAGTCAGTTTACTGGGTCACAGTCACCTACATTTAGAAAAATGAATCCTTCTCAGACTATTTACTTTTACTGAAAACATAATTGCATTGACCTACTCCCATACCATAACAATCTTTTCAGGTATCTCTGTTTTTCCAGCCCAGTTGTTATATTTAGCCGTAACTCTAGTAGAGCCAATTCTCCAGTGAACCCCCATGATGGCGCCAGCTATGGCTGCTGAGAGATTTGCGATGCAAAGCCTCTATAGGATAAAAACATTGACACATATTGCACAACATAAGGACTGTGTGAAAATGTGTTTGCAAGTCGTCTGTGTCGCAGACTGACACAATGGAGTTTGATATTTTTAATGTGTGACAATGAAAGGATGTATATACCCAGGACACATATTCCTCTAGCTGTCGGCGCTACGTGTCAGCATGTCATGTCAGATTTTCAAAATGCTTCCTTTCAGCTACAGTAGGGATGCAGAGAGAGAGGGGGAGAGAGGGGAGAGAGAGAGAGAGAGAGAGAGAGAGAGAGAGAGAGAGAGAGAGAGAGAGGGAGAGGGGAGGAGGGAGAGGGAGAGGGAGAGGGAGAGGGAGAGGGAGAGGGAGAGGAGAGAGAGAGAGAGAGAGAGAGAGAGAGAGAGAGAGATCGCCGCCAGCCAGCCAGCCCCGCCTGTGTCAGTAGCTATAACAGTCGTCTGGACGTCTGGCCCAATCAATACTCGGAGACAAGCATCTGCCCGGGTCTCCTGTTACTGTACCTCTCTCCTCACAGCCTCCTCTGACCGCTCTGCAGACAGCCGTGTGCTGCTGGTTCATATTGGCGGCAGGTCTTATCACAGAGCAACACAGGGAAATGTGATGCCACGTACGGCGGCCGCTGACACTTTAATTTGTCACCGGCGATAGGGTTTGTCAAACTATTCCTGGAGTTCATCAGCCACCTGGCCTTATTTGCTCAGTCCGCAGATGATTTTTTAGCCCTCTTGAGAAATACTCCCGAGCCGACACAATGACCTTGATGCTCAATCGCTGCATATTTTTCATTACGGCACAGTGGAGTGGCTGCCATGTTGTACTTCAATTCAAAACTATGCGCCGGGTACTGATGAACCTGGATGAGAGCTTTAAAAATGATCCGCCCTCAACATTTGACACCATCGCTTACTTCAAAAAAGAGGGGTGACACGACTGCTTAGAGGTTGAAAGTATCTAGCAAGATGAAAGCGCACAAAAACACAAAAGACTAATTGAGAGGGAGCTACAAGCTTCTCCTTAAAATCAGTTTCTTTTGTGCAAGGCTACACAGATACATTAGACAGACACTCAGATAAACAGACAGGCAGATAAGCAGACAGATAGGTAGTTAGACAGACACTTCATTTCTGGAGGGGAATTTATGGGGAATATCTGAGTCAATATAGAGGGCAGAGACCAAATCACCAAAAATAGCTCCCTTGGTCTGGGAGGAAACTGAAGTTTTTCTAGGTTCAAATTGAGGGTCAAACTTCTTCCTGGGACTTTAGCTCTTAAATATTCAAAGCGTGACAAGAATCACTGTATTCGCCACAGTGCGAGCTCTGTTATGGTTATTTGTTTTTGAGTTAAGAATGTGTTTATCGCTCTAAATTTGATTGACTTAGCTGTTACGGGATGTGACAGCAAAACTTGAGTGTTAAATGAATTTTGAAGCTGCAGTTGATTTGTTTACATTAGTCGTGTTCGAAGCAAAATGGACCTACATTCAGAGCTGCAGATTATTTGCCATCTGTAAGTCTGAACCTTGAAAAAGCCCTTGTGTATATACCCAAAGCTGATATACACAAGAAAATCCTGGATTTTGGTACGAGGTGGTGTAACTCAGGTTTCATTCTGAATCAAAACACCATGCTATCTTTCACTGGGATGTGCAATAGTGCAATGAGACAAATTACCTTCCATGTGAAAGCAACTGAGCGATGAAAGGCACTCTGCCTGAACTCTGAACCATGCGTGAGGAAGAACAGTTGCCATTTATCGTTTTATTGTTTGCTTATGCATGTGTTTGACAAACTATCATAGAATGAACCCAAGACCTATAAACACTAACTCCCTTAAATGTATACTGTTAAAGAGTATGGCTCTTTTTGTGCCCTAAATTTTTAAACTGTGTGGCCTGGCGCCCGTCCAAATCAAAACAAATCTTTTTGTAAAGGAATTGTAGCAAAGACCCATATTTACTTTCACTAGAAACAGGGGGAGGACTTTAAAAAACTGTCAAAACATTCCATTTAGAGCGACCCCTGGGCACTGGGGTTCATAAAACCCCAAACTAGCAGCTGATGCCTCATAAAGCGGGGCTGCAGTTTTAAGTATGGGACTAACACTACCCAGAGATATCAAGTGCCAATCAAAGAAGACTGGCATCTAAAGCCAGGTGCTGGTGTAGCTACAACCAAAATAACTGTTTTGTCTCGTGCCAATTTGTTATCCTGTGCAGCACTGGATGAAGTAATGTCTGACTGAAGAATTACATTAATCTCACCAGGCGATTAGATGTAAGTGTACGCTTAGAAACTGGACACATAGCATCCTTTATTGACTAACTGAATGCCAATTTAAAAAAAAAAAAAATTGGCAAAGGCAGCTCCAACAACTGTGTTCCATTGTATCACATTTATCAACTAAAACTGGCGGTGTTCAGGAACGAGCCATTTTTCATCTGCAGCAATCGGGCATTTGGAGATTCACTTTAATCTTGGTGATTTCATTTCCGAGCTTCTCTCAGTGATTTGGTGCTGCAGATGTCTTCTCTCTGTGCTTAAGCTCTATGGCCATATGCTACCGCCGCCCTGACCGTGACACAGAGGCTTTTTAATCAGCGCTCTCAATGACGGAGCACATTCTGTCCTTAAACCCGAAGCTTTGAGGCTCGCTCGAGCCGATATGTCTCTCATTCTCCGAGCCTTTTGGCTGCAGCCAGGCCTGAGATCGCTACAATCTATTGCCATCTTGCAAAAAAATTCACTTCATAACTGTGCGGCTTTCTAATCCATTTGAGCTGGCTGGTTCCTGATACCGTCTACAACACTATTTCCTTTCCTCAGAGTGCACTTAGAAGAATCAAACCTTTCAGTCGATGAAATTGTCCCCTTCAGCCTCACTCAAACTATTCCTGGATAAGCCCAGTTTGAGCCGAGTCTAGCACAGTGGAAACGGAGCAGGATACCCGGGAAAAAGTTTAAGCACCTGGATTGGCCTACGGTGGAAACGGAGCTAATTTAATATCACATATGACATGTGGTCACTCCTTTCACATTATGCTCAGAAGCTAATTGGTGACGAGAAAGAAGAGATCATCAGAGTCCACCAATTATGTCATAAAAAAAACACCATTTCACCTTGGCGAGTGTGTGCAGGGGGGGCAATGTCAAGATGACAAGTGCAAACAGCCAACGGCTAAAAATGGAGATTCTATTCAATCTCAAGCAGCTATTTTGGATGCCAGCCAACTGTCCGACTAGATCAATTTTAATTTGCTCAGGAGTTATCTGAAGGGTGAAAGTGACAGAACTTTAATGGGCAAATATGAACTTTATGATAATTGAATTAATTTGGGTTTTGCCCTCAAAGTAAACATTATTCAATAGCATAGAACATTACCATAAATTAAGTTTAATTCCAGACAAACTCTAAAATAGATTCAATATTCTGTGACCTTATAGTGTTGTTTAAGACAAAAATATATTCAACTGTTGACCCTCCGCTCATTTGAATTGCAATTATAAACAGCCTTGAGACAGCATTGGAGGGTTTCTTGACTTTCACTGCAACTTCCAAGTGATCTCGCCCTCATTATCTTAATTAGCTAAACGTTTTAAACCTGAGAGCGGGCATGAAATCACCTAGGGAGGAGAGGAATCAGGGTAAAGTAAAAAACACACAACCACAACACCCGAATCCCGTCCCCGACTCTGATGTCTCCATCCAGCCGTCACTGTGTGCATTTAGGCAGCATGGCATGCAGCAGGTTTCAGCCGTGTCTGCTGACATCGTCGAAGCTGTTATGCACTTTCAGAGGCATTTCTTTCCCATTATGGCAAGATGATTTATTTAAACTGCAGTTTTCGTTTTGCACTCAATGTTCTGGGAGTTTTTTTCTCTATGAATATGGCAAATGAAAACACAAGTCCTAGTTATGGGGGAGTGAGGCCTGCAGATTGTTTGTGCTGACAGTGGAAGAGCTGTTATCACAAAGGGAGTGCTGTTTTTCTCCTCACAGCTTGCCGGCTGTCTGTGTGTGTGTACGCATTTGTGTGTGTTCCTGTAACAAACTGGCTCCTGTCCAACATCTTGGAGTGTCTAATAGTGTGTGGACATCCCATAAAACATCCCATGCTGCGTGCGGTTCATACTTTTTTTTTTTTTTTTTTTCTGAGCTGGCTAGTTTAACTAGCCCCGAGAAGTTGCATCACTTCGACATTCCCATGAGAGGATTATTAGCTGTTGATAAACATGAACCTCAGCAAAAAGTTCCTCTGAAGTCTAAACATTAGGCTGAGAGGCATGTTTCAGAGGAAAAGTCAATACGGTTCATTGGTGTTATAAAGCTCATTAACGCCACTGCTGAATAACAGCTCGAACACAGATCAATAAAATCGTTCTCTTCATTTCTTGAGAGAAAAACCCGCGGGGGGTGGAGGGGGGGTCAACTATTCAGAAACTTTGCTCTTCTATTTTTTCGACACCATGTATCTTCCATGTTCTCTGGTGGCAGGAGGTGCTGGGGGAGCATCACAACTCCGACTCAGATGAGTCCACAGATGCCGGTTAGGAGGGTGGTTTTGGGGGGGTGGGAGGGGGGGAGTTGGGGGGGTCCTGGAGGATGCACCACATCTGCCGATCGATATCCCCAGCTTAGTGCTTGTGGGTTCATTGAATATTAAAAGGCACCGTGGGAAAGTTATCTTGTCACGTTCCTGGTGAGGTGAGCTAAAGCCAGCAATTATACCATGCTCCCGCCCACAGCGTTCACACAGGCTTTAATGAAAAGAAAATCTGATCTATTAAAGCTGAAAAAATTTTGCACTTAAAGCTGCACTAGAAAACTTTCCAACTTAGCACTCATCATGATGTTGGTAAACGTCACACAGCTCGCTCATGTTTACCAACCGGCCGGTCTGTGATGCTTTATACCAAAGGAAACCAAAGAGACGAGAGAGGAAAAGATCTAACGTTGGTGAGTCCAGCTTTCTCTGCTGCTGTTTAGGAGACAGTTTGGATTTCACCCTGAAGTTTCAATTCATCACTTCCTGTGGGTGGCAAAGTGACCGTTCCCAACAGCAGAATTTAATTTGGGAAAATAGGCGAACCTAGGGGTTTCAATTAGCAGGGATGAGACACTCTTCTCTGTTGCAGCCTCACTTTGTGATTCAGGCTAAGACGGGTGTATTTTTACATAAACATCTTGCCTAATGCAGCTTTAAAAAAAACACCCGATTGGCAAAATTTTCACATCCCCAGGACATAACCTAATGAGCAATGCCAGTCCTGGCAGACAAACTATGATCTTACCAGAAGTCATGTTAGAATGAAAAATCCCCCTGGGGATTTTAATCAAGCTCTAGCAGAGCCTCATGGGTAAACACTGTGAAGATGGCAGCTCTGTAAATAGCACAGCCTGGTTCCTGACATGTACAGTACCGCGCTGCTTGGTATGCGCCTCTATAGTATGTTCCTCTATGTTGAGGCCGTACCATTAGTCTGAGCTCTGTCTCTCTGTCAAAATCCCTCAGCATCCCTTCGCCTCTCCTCCAAGCGGAGCCGAGCGGAGAGCCTCTGACAGTTTGCGAGCGCCTCCGCTGCACACATCATTGATACTAATGGGGAGGGAAAGCGGTGTAGGGTGGCATGTGTGTCAGAGTTCGCTGGTGTGTGTGTGTGTGTGTTTGTGTGTGTGTGTGTTTGTGCGTGGTGGGGGGGGGAGAGGTGCGCGAGTCAGGATTACACAAGTGGAGCATGTGTGGCTGCTCTGCGGCAGTGAGATCAATTCATGTCACTGCTGCAAACGCCGTGACAACCAGTCTCCTCCCCGTCACCATCTGCCTCCTCTGTGCCAATTTGTCACAGCACATCCAAGTGTGGCCATGCCCTCATTTAACATTGAGCAAGAGGACGACTCCGGGAAGAAAAGGAGGAAGAAAAGGAAGGAAGGAGAAAATAAGGGCAGTGACAAAGACTAGAAGCCTGGAAGGGAAGCGTGAGAGGGCAACCGGAGTTCAACACAGAGGGCAAAGACAGCGTGGTGAAGAAGTTTATACACGGGGCGTCCTGCTGGAGCAACATCCTTCTCTCTCTCCCAGTTTCTTTCATTCCTGTCTCTCTCTATGGTGAACTTTAAAGTAAAAAGGCAGACATGCCAAAAAATAATCTTTAAAAAAAAAAATTGTAAGTCCTGAGACATCTGCGTTCTCAGTGTGGCACTGGTTTGGATTAATGTTTCCTTACTCTGGTAGCTGGAAAGACAGGTGCTAAAACTAGGCTCCTGCAGAGATGGTGGTGGGGTGCGGGGCGGGGTTAATGTATAATTGAAAACTGGGAGGAAAAAATAAAATAAAAAAATGAAAGTTCATGTTGAATCAGGAACCTCTCAACTATATCCACAGGAATGCATATTGAGCAAGCTTTTAATTCTGAAAACTGAAATATAAAAACTCTTAGGTCGATATCAATCAGGTTATGCACGGATGAGAGATGTGTAGCTTTTAGCTTGGTGCTTTTGCCTGCCAAGTTGTGGAAATTAGGCCAGAGGGCAGGATTTCCAACTTTCTGATATTCTTGGACTTGTAGTGTACACCGCAAAGTTTTTCAGCAAAGCATGTGAGATATGAACAAACGTCCATACATCCAAACTAGTGCTTCACACTGCCTATATTGTCAAGCGAGTGGGTGACAAGATATGAAAGCAATGCCAGTCAGTCTCTTTCTGCCTCTGTCTCTCTCTCTCTCTAACAGTTTTGGCATGACAATACCTCTATTCAGCTCAGCGGTCTGATCATGTTTCACGCCTATGCACCCACATTGACTGCTGCTCTCCCCGACCCCCCTCCCCCCTCCCCTTTGATACGTCTTTGTGTCATCAATAATGACAGGCAGAAAACGTCCGTCCACATCGGGACCCTCATGCCACCTCGGTGCCAGCGGCCCAGCTCAACACAACACCTAGCTCCAGTGTATTCTTTACACCCGACCTTCACGCCAAACTCTCATGTATTGTTCCCCCGCTGTCAGTGGGCAGCAATGCAAGTTGTGGGGTTTGTATTCACTTTGACTGACACACAATGCTCCACAATGGTCCCGTGTCGCATGTATACATGGCCAGCCAAAAGAGGGATCACAGTACAATGGCGGCGCTTTGAAAGGGGGTATGAATAGAGAGGTGATCCAACACGAGCCCTCGCACTGTCAAATCACCACAAATAAGAGCTCAGGGCTCCCGGGGACAAAACCCCCGCTAGAGCCAGAAAAACAACAGTGTTTTTGTTACATAAAGCATTTCAAAGTGTTTATTGGTCTACCTGGGTGGGTTAGGCAACGCTTTGATTGAAAGCTCTCAAGAGCCTTTTTGCCACTTTGGAAAAGCACTTCAAAATCATGACCAGCGCAGCCTTACACAATCAGCGATGGGTGTAATACGGAAAGGCTATTAGCAGGAACACGGCTCTCTCAGCATGATCACCCATTACTGTGGCCAATTTGAGCTTTGCAGGGTGTGAACTTCAAATTATAGCCCAAAAATGTAATGTGTCAGGATTCTCTTCATTCACCTTGATGACCCCGAGTTGGGTGGATATTCTTCTACTGAGTGGTATGAAGTATAATGTAGAAGTTTATAGCTAGGTAACTCAACTTAGGAAGAATGTTGGGTTATGATTACCACTTAGAGTTTCATTTTTAAAACAATACTATGACAAAAATGAAAACAACACAAAGGCTAGCCTAAAAATTACATAAAATAACTTTAAATTGTTTAAAATGTGATAAAACTTTCTTTCAGATTTTTTTTGCCAAATAGCCACTGATAGTTCTGGGGAACAAAAACTGCAAAAAGTTTTCTGTAGGACCTATTTTGCTGACACACAAGTTCCACTGCTCTCAAATGCTAAGGCAAAATTACATCGATGCACAAACAGTTGTCATCTGGCCATGTTTGGTAAAATGTGGTAAAATGTAAGGCAAACTTAACGATTGTAAATAATCAAGTTTTCACAAGGGTTTAGAGTGGTTATGATTGTGAATTTTATGCAAACTGGCATATAAATGACATAAAGCACTTTAAAATATAGTACTGGATCTGTAAAAAGTCAAGTAAGCTATGATTGCTCAAATTAATCGCCACTGATTTTTCAGTATTGGTACTCTGTGCATCATGAGTATAAGCATTTTTGGAGAATATTTTATAGATAGATGGACTATCTGGACATTGACTGTTTTAATCAACCACAAATACCAGAAGCAATCTGACAGTGTTTTGAGATTCTCTATTGATTCCTGAAGGAGAAATTAGCTTTGATTTTTGGTTTTCCACACTCCACTGGTCAAAGCTGCAGAACAGCTGGAGCTCATAGCTTTCAAGGTGAGAAATAAGAAATAAAACAGAACTTACAGTCAGGTTTTGTCACGTCCGACGCTCCACCTGATCTTTAGCTCCTCCCACTTCTCTCAGTAGACGACCTCAGCAGGGGGGGACGGGGTGTAGGAGGCGGGGCTTTGAAGATGGGGTTGGGGGGGGGGGGGGGGGGGGTGAAAACCCCCTTTGAGGCTCTCCCTCCAAAAAGTTCAGCAATCTTCAACAAACTTCCTGTGAGAGCAAACAAAGAAATCCTGAGTGTGGATAACAACAGGAGGGGAACAGCTGCACTGCAAACACACTGCTGAATAACCTCAGGGTTTTTTTTCTTCTTCTTTCGGTTAAGCGGGGCCGCTGACCCATGACTGAGGAAGAACACGGAGAGGAGGCTCTGTGTCCTCTTAGCGTAATCTCCTCAGTCGCTCGGCTGTCATAACATCACAGCTAACACAAGCGGAGAAGCCGTAAATAGAGCCAGATGTGCTGGGCTCGGGCTGCAGGCTGGAGAGGCCGATGATGGAGAGGAGCCAAGGAGCTTTCAGACTCTGGGAGAAGACAACACTACGCACAAATCTTTTTTTCCTTCTGTAATATTAGGGCTGTTAAATATTTATATTGTAATATTAATATACCAATAATATAAATGTTTGCTTTGATTTTTACATGTTTGTGTAAGTTTAAAAAGCACACCTAAGACGCCCATCTAACAGTGTACAGGTATGTACACATGTGCATGCTAAAGTGTGTGTGCAAGTCTATGCATATTGACTCCAAATATAGAAAGCCGAAGTTCATGTTTATTCAGCTCCCATATCCAGACCTCCACCCACAGACTCTTCGTGTCTATAAACCAAGTGTCAGCTATCTTACTGTAGACCAAATACACCTAGTGGCTTAACATGCCTACACTTACACTACACAGCGTGGGCACTCCATCCAAAAAATGTTTTCATAACCAACAATATGGAGGAATTGTTCTGCAGAGTAGCAGGACTACTTTACCTCAGGTTGTTTGTTGCAAAGTAAACAAAGCAGGAACCTTGTTACTTTTGTTCGTTGGGAACTTTTTACTTTTCTTTTTGGACTCTCCTGAACTTTTAAACTTTCTCATTCCCCTGAAGCGAGCCTCTGCTCTCCAGAGGCTCGTCCTCGCTGCACAGCAGGGGGTTAAGCCAGCGCCGCTCTGTCATCGCCTCACCTCACCGACTGTACTGTCATCGCCTAACCAGCCGGCCCAAAGAAAAACCACAGTCACACCGATGAGAATACATGACAAATGAACTTCCCGACAATCCATTCTTGCAAGTTCAGCACCCTCCCCCCACTCTCCCCCTCCAAACACACCCCCTCCCAGGTTGTCTCTAATGACCGGTGGTGACTAATGGCAAGTGGTCAATTGATTTTCTGCCACCAAGCTCACTCCCACCACACACACACACACACACATACTTTTTCACCTACACCCACACACACCTACAGACTCCGGGGGGGAAGAGGTCGTGACCGCAAAGCGATTCCTCACATCCTTAGCCATGGATAAAGTATGTCCAGCTCACTGACTCACCCGCACAGCAGAGAGCAGATGAGTCGCATTGCTTTCCCAATCCCTCCTGAATGAGGCAGCTGACTGCAGCTGCTGTGAGCTCAGCGCCGCCGCCGGCTCCCCTCGCGGCCTCACGAAGCCAGCGAAGGGCTGTAAACGCTTAACAACCCCAGCGCTCTGCATATTAATTAGACCAGTGTGGGTGCCTTGGCACTCCGGCTTATGGTGACTTAACCTGTGTGGTGTAAAGGGAGGAGGTGGGAGGGTGGTGGGGGCTTCAGTGAGAACACATGGCTGATTGGTGGAAAGGTTATGGCCGCCGTGCCAAATGACACCAGGTCTCAGTCATGGGAAATGGCCTGGTGGAGTAAAGCGAGTGATGTCACCTCTAAAAACGTATTAAAAGACCGCCAGGCTCCATTACACACATCCTCTTCCACCTTCCCATACTTAGGACTTGCTGGTCGCATTATGGCAGGACACAGCCATTTTTATGTAAAAAAAAAACAAAAAACACCATCACCAAATGTCCTGACAGCATGTTCTCAAAAACAACAACAACAACGCTGGATAACTAACATGATTAGCAGCCGCTGGCAGGGAGGTTGGATGAATTAGGGTCAGCAGATTCAGTTAAGGGGCACACAATGCGGCCTGTGTCTGGCGGATGGAGAGGCTAACAGCTAGCCATGAGCAAAGGGGATTTGTTGTTTTGCCCAGTTGTTTTTTTTCCTGTCCTGCACGGAGTAGCAATATCGATTTCAGTGAATGAGATCAGCTGGTGGGGGTCGTTATCAAGCTCCATAGCCTCAACTGCTGCGGCTATTAGACTGGGTGCTCATATAACGCCTGGGAGATGAAGGATAATGTAGCCGTGATTGTTTCATTGCCACACAGCTATCATTGTGGCCCAGTTTAAGTGGCGTCCTATAATTTCTAATCTCATTTTCTAGAAATAGTCCCACAGAGAGCCCCCCCTTATCCTGCCATAATAGTTTTGAGGTGAGCCCCATTAACCAAATGAGCTTTTCGGAGCACAACATTCCCATTAACACCACTCGCCATCCCTCATCTCCCTCACACACCTCCTCTTGGCTTCCCTGCAGACCCCACACACCACCAACTCAACATCTCCATTTCCACAAGTTTGCCTCCGCTCAAACCTCCCGTGAGCGAATTTGGTGTAATCCTTCCCTTGCCCAAATCGCCCTCAAGTCTTCTAAACAGATTCATTTCACACCCCGTCCTACACTCCCTCTCCATCGCTTACATCGTTTCCCCCCCTGGATATTTCCAGTAGGCCCTGCAGTGCTCGCTGGGCTGCGGTGGTGATCAATGGCCCCTGGCCGCAGGCATTGGGGGGGCTCCGGGCTCCTGGAATGGAGGTATTAATAATGCAAGGTCCAGGCCTGTCATATCCTCCATTAGCACAGAGGAGGCGGGAGGCCCAACGGCTGATTGATTACTAATTAGATTAATTGCCGTCTTTTAGAAAGGGAGGAGAATGTAATAGACTGGAGGCTTGACAACTGCGAGGGTAGAGAAGCCCGGCCTGCTGAAAAATGTCCGCTGGGTCGAGGACGCTGTTGCCAGAAGAGGTTTATAGATTAGGAACGCTTGTTTCCTTTCTTCGATGAATGTGCGATTTGGGAGAAGAGCCTGTGTCTGTTTAAGAGTAATCAACAGGAATTCAATCAAAACTTGGCGGCTTATTGCTTGAAAGAAACGTGTAAGATATTGATCAAGTCTCTGCAGGCCGTTACCTACAATGCACATGCGTGAACAAAAAGAAAACAACTTAAATTTATTAACCACTGTGATTACTGAAGAAGACAAGATGTTATTTGAAGTTTTAATTTCAGACCATTTCCTCCTCCCATTTCCGCAGATGTGTCTTGTTAGCCGTCGCTATCTGGAAAACACAACATGATAAGGCCCAATCTCCAGATGTAGTGTAATGTGTGTAATGATAGTGTTGTTCAACAGAGCCATTTGCTAAAGGGAGCAGAGGTGTGTGGAGATTGAGTTCCACTTAATCTGCCTGCCGTCCTTTAGAGATAAAGCTAATAAACCGCATCAAAGCTGTGGCACACAGATTTGAGTCTGGGGGGAAAAGAGGAACTTCTCAAGGTGAGGCTGCTAAATGAACGGGGAAATATATATTCATCAGCATCTTTTCTTTTCTCACACAATCTGATTCTTGATGACTTTTAAATGTTGCCGTCTACTTCCACTACAGTCACATATGCAGATCAATGTATCACCTCAGGTTAGACTGATATATTGGTTTTGCCAATGTACAGGGCTGATATTCACCTTTAATTAAAAATTGGATATCAGCCAGTCAGCTTCATCCCCCTGATATGATGGATACAATGCAGTTTGATTGATTACATATTTATTGTATAATTTATCAGTACTAAACTGGTTGTCTAGGCCTTTTACTGAATTAATTCCAATTATTATCCTGGGTTTCCATGGAACATTTTAGTGTCTCATGGTCTCAATGCGGCTTTTCCAATAATAATTTCCGCTAATAATATAATTCCTGGAAAAAACATAGGCCTAATACTTGTAATTTTTGGAAATTTTATGGCACGAAAATTGATCAAGATATTGAATATCGGCACAAAATATCAG
>NW_027279712.1:0-25007 GCF_046629955.1 Centroberyx affinis
TAACCCAAAAAAGTACACAAAAATGCCTGCCTTGTAACAGGGAATACCAAGTTGATCCCATGTTTTTTACCCACTGGTTGTATTTACATACTTCATATTAGCACTGATGGTTCTCAGGTAGTATCTCTAGACCTCAAAGCAACCTTAAATTAACCACAATGTCCAAATCGAGGGCTTGGAGCCAAGTGCGATTTTGGTCGAATATGAGTATTATATATCAA
The DNA here is from genome assembly GCF_046629955.1 of Centroberyx affinis. Taxonomy (NCBI): domain Eukaryota; kingdom Metazoa; phylum Chordata; class Actinopteri; order Beryciformes; family Berycidae; genus Centroberyx; species Centroberyx affinis. The sequence goes on from NW_027279712.1 coordinate 222, forward strand.
TTGAAAGGTCTCAGTGAGATCTTTTCAGTGCCAAAAGGACACAACTGAAATCGTGACCCATAAGTTTTAATTAAACAAAAACTGAAAGCCGTAATAGTAAAAGTAGGGTTTTGGTTGATGTCAAAAGGGCGTAACTGCACTTACGCCCTTTTGACACCTAGCAAAACCTCACTTTTGACACTCAACAAGCATTGTGGGTAGAGGATTCTAACAGCACTTAGGTCAGCTCAAATGCATGCTGACGTAAGTAATGCTAGCATGGCAGCATGATCACATCATTTTTAGTATCCTATCCTAATTCTAGGTCAATATTAGATGATTGTAAATATGTTAATATTTCCATTAAAAACTTAGGCCTATAGATTCAAAATGGTATTTTATAATGTTAGGAGTGTGAACTGGTCAAGATGAGCTCTGATAGTCAGACTGCTGGTAGCTGAAGTTCTCCCTCAGTGTTATGAGGAGTTTTACAGGCCTTTGTATGTGTCCCAGGACACATCAATAAGTGATGCATCCTGGGACACATACAAAAATGTATTATACTAGCAAAAGAAAAAAAAGTAGTAGTTTAGAATCAAAAGTCGTTTCTTATGTCTATAGAGGTTTATTAAAAAGGTTTATTAAAAGGTTTTAACAGAAAAAATGTATCAATCAATTTGATATGTTCCATGTAGCCTACAATTTTAAAGGCCTTGGTGAAAGTTGCTGAGCATTACTTCAAGATAAAGATATTCATTCTGATCTTGTTTTATATTTCATTGTTGATTGAAGTGTAGTTGCTAGATTTGCATTAAAATGAATGTGCTTTACAATTGTTTACTTACATACCCCTGCCCGGGGTAGAACAAAAACTAAGGCCCTTTTTGAGGGTTTGTTCCTGCACTAAGAGGTAGAGGCGTCACACAAGTGGACCAAGGGTAGCACAGTGCATACAGCTAAGTGGGGAATCCACAGCCAATAGAATAAAGTGACTCAACCTAGCGGGCTTGTTGTGGTCCTCAGCCTCACTCCCACAGAGAGAGTAGGTGAGTGCAGGCACTTTAGCCCGCATGCTAGAGGCATGTGATCCTGAAGCCCACAGGCTACAGGCACGCGATGGATGGAGGTCTAACTGGTGAAGACAGACAAGACACAACAACGAAGCTTTGCCCTGTGAAGATGGTGGCCACCCAACTTCACCGAACCGTAGCACAGTGTCGGCCTGTAAATAAAACTCTCAGGAGAAGCAAGCTTGTCTGGGTAAAGTAACTCTGAACACACAACAAGCAGCTTACCTTTAGGAGGCTTCAATAATTCACCTACTAACCTTCTAACCAGCTGAGGGAAAGAGAGAGGAATTGATGGGGTTTGCCCAGGTTTTTAATGGGGGCATGGGCCGCACAAACACCATTGGCAAGGCAATGCATTGAAATTCATACTCAACTCATCCTGTTGCCAAGTGGAAGGAATATCCCAAACAAAGTGAGTAGCATAGTCCATGAGCAAAAAAGAAACCAGTTGGCCAAGAGTTTAAAAAAAAAGTTCTACAGTGCACTTAGACCTGGGCTAAGTATAGTGAAAAGGACTATAGAGTTTTGAATCTAATTATTTTACTTACTGTATTCTCGTTGTGTTCTTCAAGAAACAATGGCAATTCTCTCTGTTTTGTTTTCAAAGGCATGAATCAACGGAACGGTACAGATGTAGATGCAGGCAATGTGATGAAGGTGTTTGGGATGCTGGGTTACAAAGTGAAGGTTTACAATGACCAGACAGTTGACCAGATGAAACAGGTTTTAACTGCTGGTAAGTATGGCGCATTTATTCATACAAATCCCAAAACCACATACCCGCGAACTTCAAGCTCTACTATCCCTCCAAACTATTGATTCCTCTCAATTTGTCTTCATATGTATCGGCTTGTGGTTACCAAAAATACTAAAAAAGGCTATTCAATTCATTTTTTTCCAGTTTCAAAGGAAGATCACAGTTCTTCAGCCTCGTTTGTTTGTGTTCTGTTGAGTCACGGGGACGAAGGCGTGTTCTTTGGTACGGATACCTCAGTAGAGCTCAAGAGCCTCACATCACTTTTCCGGGGCGATCGCTGTAAATCATTGGTGGGCAAGCCTAAACTCTTCTTCATCCAGGTATTGCAAGAGTTTTGCATCCTTTCTCCTATACACAAATTAAGCTCGGGCTATGCTTAAGTATCTATGCTGTAATGGTTCTTATTATGTGTGTGCACATTGACTAGGCCTGCCGAGGCACTGATCTAGATGCGGGCATTGAGACAGACAGCGGAGCAGATGGCAGTACAACTAAGATCCCTGTGGAAGCAGACTTCCTCTATGCCTACTCCACAGCCCCAGGTTTGTGCTTATTACACTGACACACACACTCAAACACTTGGGTCGTTTTGTATACTCACTGTATAATTTTTACACATTGCTTTGATACACCCTTCACTCTATCACTCCTATCACTCATCTATCCACAGGCTACTACTCATGGAGGAATACTATGACTGGCTCCTGGTTCATCCAGTCACTGTGTGATATGATCGGCAAATATGGAAAAGAGCTGGAGCTCCTTCACATCATGACACGGGTGAACCACAAGGTGGCAGTAGAGTTTGAGTCTGTCTCCAATGCGGCAGGTTTTGATGCAAAGAAACAAATCCCATGCATTGTGTCAATGCTGACCAAAGAGATGTATTTTACCCCTTGATATTGATTCTTCATCAGAAGATGGGAACCTGACAGGCCTTCATCTGCAGAAGAAAGGCTTGAGGATGAGTTTGTGGTGCTGTTTGTGAATTATTTTAGTTTACATTTTCTGACTGGGATTCTCCTATGAAACCTCAGCTAAAGTTTCTCTGAGGTAGTAAATGTGATGCAGAAGTGTCGTCACATTTTGTGAGTATGAAATTATAAGGTTCTATCTGGGTGGAGTGCAGGTCTGAGATATTGAGCATCAAAGATTTGACATAGGCCTACAAGCTCACAAAGCTGTCATGTGCTTTCTATCTTTTTTAAATATTAAACCTAGATAAACCACACAAGCATAAAGTAAGATTCAAAGATCATGAATATGTAGAGAACTCAATTTTGATTAAAAAAAAAAAAAAAGTCTGATAGAACCTTATAATTCCAAGCTCACGATTTGTCTTGCCAGTAGATGCCTCTTTGCTGTTTTACACAATTCAGGGAAATATATGGGGAGACAGTTGGATTAGGTAGCATCTGCTACATTTGTTTGATCATAAAACCATAGATGGACTAACTGTCCAGAACCAGAATTTGTATGAGCCAACAGGTTATTTTAACTCCAATGACCAAATAAAACAGAAAGACTCCATGCACAACTAAAATGACCAAGCAAGAAATGCTTCTGTCTGTTATGAAGGGATCATGTTGTGTGTAATTAATGTGTGCCTGTGCATTTCTATTTTTTTTTAACGTTCTTGTAATTTGGTTTACACTCCTGAGGCACACTAGCAATCTACCATTGGGGTCGGGAAACCAAAATATTAATCATGAGAATCCTTTTAGAAACGAAGAGGGCAATTTTATGTGACAGTTTCATGTTTCATGAACTAGTCACACATTACGTGAAGCCTCATGTTTGGCCTCAGTGCATGCATTAAAAATACAAAAGAAGGGCAACCCTCGCACTCATTAGTTAAAATTAAATGATAATGTTGTGTAGCAAATTCAGGGGTAACCAATAAGCTATCATGTATTCTGTCTGTTACAAAGTTGAGACTAATGTAACCACAGAATTCAGATTCATTTTTCTTATGTTTTGGGGAGATAAGACCAGTTTAAAATATAGTTCTCTTTGCATTGTCTAAACTAGGACCAGTTGATGTCAGTCTCATAGACATGGGGCTGTCCCATCACTCTGTGCCACTGGTGCCTCTGTTGGATGTTCTCAAGTCAGTGGAGGCCCAGGCTTCATCCATTACGGTCATTTCAAGTGTCATGCAGAGTTATCTATTTTATCTCCGAGCATGCATGAGTTAAAAAAAACAACAATCTGCACAATGCTGTAATTTGTGGTACATTTTGATCACTCACTCATACTTGAATAGAAACTTCACATTTCATTTGTGGTTGTAGTTTGTATATTTCAATGTTCTATTTAATGATAAAATAGCACATTGGATAACTTTTCACATTGCATTAGTACTACATAGTGCATACCCTCTCCTGAAAACCAGTAGACAACTACTGTGTGAGTTGAGCTGGTATGTCTTTTATATATCACCGGCAAAATTGTTTCATTCATTGGAGACAGAACAGGATATAATTGTGTGCTGACCTGGTTCAACTCCACTGTTGAGCTGGATTGATTGCTTTTGCTTTTGACACAAACTTGCAGCAAAAATCAATTACGCTGTCCTAAATCCTGTTGTTTGACTATCCAGGTTCTACTCCAATTTACTATGACCCTTTTGTAAAGTTTGGCTTTATTGTAATGTCACTATCTTATATCAACTATACTCTGTGAGGTTGGTGTAATGTTTTTTTTTTTTTCTGAGCTCAGTCAGAATAAAGTGAAACCACTTTTCATTGTTCTGTATCATGTGTTTTTCAAATGGTGTAAATCAGTATAGGTTTTTGGCTCATTGATTGAACAGTATTAAACCAGCAGTTAAGATGCCTGCCTTAATCCACAACTACAGATGCATTCCTGCAGTTAATGTGCTTACATTCTCACAAACTGTTGGCAATTCAGTCCATATCTGGCATTTGAATTTACCTCAAAAAACCCTGTAAGGCTGCTTGTTTACACTGACTTGAGTGCAAACAGGCAGGATTACTCCAGATTTGGCTTGCATTTAGGTGGTAAGAAATGGGCCACCAGTTCCTGAGGCCCAGGGCCAAAACAAAACTGGACTCAGATTCCTTTACCCCAGCACAGAGGCACTTTACCTAAACAGCTTCCACAAATACCAGGCTACTTTTACTGAATACAAAGACTCATATGGCACAATAGGCTCAACACCTGTATACAGTATAACCCAAAAACCTAACTTTAGATGAAGATTCAACAAGAAGTTAAATTTCAACCTGTGCCGCCAACTGATACTATGTTGTCTCAGAGTGCGAGCATATGATGCATTCACCTTCTCAATCCTCAAGAAGGACTTATCAGGCCATCACAAGTATTAAAAAAACTAACAATCTACATTTATTGCTTACTCTGATTTGATTAGCCTACTCGTATTATTATTGTTGTTGCCCCATCTTTATTTATTTATTTATTTTTTGGTAAGACTGATCAGTTGCTACCTCTACTCTAATTAGTTTCGCGGATTTACTAGGGGCCGCAGGCTATCTAGATGTTCCCATATTTTTCATATGAAGGAACCCTAAATAGATACTGTAGGCTATGTGTGAAGCCCAAGCAGCCCCATCTGAGAGGTTAGATAGGACTTGGAAGGTAACAGCGGGGACATTGAAACTTATGATCAGAAGTTATTTTTTATACATTTTCTAATTTCTAAGAAGTTAAATAAAAGTGAAGTTATAGTATGACTCGTTTTGCTGGTGACCCCCTGCAACCCTTTGAGGGACCCCTGGTAAACCCTGGACCTCACTTTGGGAACCACTAGCTAATCTAGACACCCCAGTTCCTGATACTCAACCGGATCAGAACTCATGAGGTTCGGGTTTGGCATCAATTGGCTTTCTTTTATTATTTTGAGCGGGTTTACTCAAGTGGAACGGCGACGCGCGCGCCATCGCGCAATTACCTACGTAGCCACATGCACGCGCCGGCGGTGAAGGATGAGTGTTGCATTCCAGTGCTTTCGAAAATATCGCCATTCTGACTTTGCAGAGATATGACGGGCGGAAAGGATGGAAAAAATATTTTAATACATGTTATTGTTTGTCAATTCTGTGTCAATAATTAGTTTGGCTGTATGTTTATTTTTTCAATTTACTATGTATCTCATAAAGACTTAGGTCATCCTAAAAAGGTGGGTAAAAACCCCGCTCCACAAACAAAAAACGGTAGACTGAGTTTAGGTGGGTTTACCTTCCACTGCATCAGTAGGTAGCCTATACATATGATGTAGGCCTACCTATATTATGATTCTGCCTAAATCGAAGGTAGGTGATTACGAGGCGCACTTGAAGGCAGCAGAAGTCCTCGCCTCTCTCCACAGTAGGCCTAAATATCCTCCTGACAGTTGGAGATAGTTGGCTGCAGCAGTTGACGGTTTGTGTTTGCAGCTATGCCTTGTGATCCATTGTTTTACATGGAGCACCTGCCTTAAACAAGTCTAATATTGTCTTGTAGGCAATGGACCAGCGCAACGTGTTTTCTCTTGTAAGCCTAATATTTCTTAAACCTGGCTACTAATTTATAGACTTTTAGACTGGTTTTAAATGGAAACGTGTTGGGAAGGCATGTCTTCGTCGTGATGTGACTACAGAATCCATCCTACAGGTTAAACCAGTGGTCTTCTTAGAACTGCATGTGGATCACACCTAACTTGGTTTAAAAGTAGGAATGGAGAAGTTCCTCCAGATCGCGCCGCACTCCCTGGCTTTGGTGCTGTCGCAGGTTTGCGGAGATGAAGAAGAGGACGCGGCAGCTTTGCCCGCAGGAAAGTTACAGCATCACACCGGCTACGAAATATTTGCTAATTTCAAAGCCGTAAACATGCAGCACTTCTGGAACAAGACGGTGACACACGCAGTGTCGGAGATTTTCTTCCTCGGGTGGATAGACGAGCACGTTCTGCTGATCCAAGGGAAGGAAGACCACCTTGAGGTCCTCCGGCACGGATGGACGAGACGGGCCCTAAAGCCCCCGGAGGGCTTTGACATCAAGTGCATAGGTATGGATTACAGTTTATTCATCCATCATGTCAGAACATATAAAACACCTGAGATCCTCGAGTCCATAACAGTGTTATTAAACTTTACTTAGGCTACCAAACTGTAAAGAAATACAAAATACTAATTTAGCCCAGACTAGTTATGTTGCACATCAACAGCAGACTAGTAAATAACCACAGGGTGTTTCAAACGACGTTTCTATTTGGGGTTGCATTCAGTAACGCAGTTTCATACTTTATTTCCATTCCATATGGTTTGTATTTTGGTAATGGGGAGCGATGCATTGTGGTCATGAGGCAGGTGAACGAGGTTTGATCAGGATTGTGGCATTGTGTTATTCATACATTTGAAGAGAATAAGATGGGTCTCTATTCACAAAGTCTGTCAGAATTTTAAGTGATCAGGTCACATTAATATATCTGTGACTCAAGGCAAACTGGTTGAAGTTGAAGACAATCTGAGTAAGAGATGAGTTTAGGCTTGTGTCTCAACTCCTAACCTCAGCTGCTTCAGGTAATGCAGAAGAGAAGAAGAGACAGAACATAGACCCAGCTCTACTCTACTTCAATGTTCCCACACTCATGCTCACCTGCTTTTGACTAGGTGATAGGCTAATTCATACATGTGGTGGGACAAGTTTGAACAACGTAGGGTATTGTCTGACTAGTGCAATAGCCTTGCACGTGTATGTACTGTGAGTGTATGTATGTGAGAGAGAGAGAGAGAGAGAGAGAGAGAGGCCTGCAACATGTTACAGCTCAGCTCACATCTGCTTCACAAACTCGACTAGATCATGTATTCCATTAGCATGGCAGCTTCAAACTGCTGTAGAGAGGAAACAGAAACAGTGATGGAACAGGAGGAAGTGTTGATTTCCGGGACGGTCAGCCCATGAAGATTTGGAGAAGAAATCTTAAATATGTGATACATTGATAATGGTGTAATGATGACTGAAGCATTGTGCCAAAGTAGAAGCACAGCTACTTCCATTAAATTTTACTCAGAGCACATGCCCTATAATTTGATAAAAGGACAAATTAAAAACAGTATTGTGTATATCCAAAAACTGCACCCCTCAAATAATTTGATTTACTCCACTGGTCTGCACTTTATTGTATTAACAGATTATTTTCAGCCCAAGGTTTGGGAATGGTTACTCTTGTTCCTATCAACGAAACTAGTATCAATAGTAGGAAGTATGTGACAGATTTCATTTTCCTCACTGTGACTGTGACTAAAACACATTTGAAACTGAGATACAATATTACCTAAGAGTATAGACTTAGTAAGAAAGTAGCATTAAACAAAAAGTACAGTATGGTGGCTTGTATTTGAATTAGACAGCATACTTTCCACCTGCATACCTAAAGGACCAAACTCTGAGTTGTGCTAATTGAATTGTAGATTGCAGCACCAGTGTGTATTGAGTGTTCAAACTCCTCTGCTGCTCATTTGACATTATCAGCTTGCCAGGTGCGGAATGCAGCTCCAGTAATCTTGAGTAGCTGGCAGTGCCGTCGGATCTGTAGCTGTCCAAAGGTAAAGGTTTAGAGGTTCAGAGGTTTGTGTGAACCATTCTGCGCTGTGTGGAGCTGGTTTTGTTTCTCGGTCTGCCAGTCAAGAGGTGACATAGCTGCCCCGACCCTATTGAGGCAAACACCGATAAGCTGGGGAATGTTTGTCTTATAGCTAATAACTCACCAGACTGCATAATGTCTAATCCAACAAAGGATGTGTGCTGATGCTCTAAATGCAAACGAGATGCTATTTTATATATATATATGTATTTTTTCTTTTTTAAAAGATTGGTTTGTATCATATAGACTTTTTCAAGTCAAACTTGCCATGCTATCATCTTCGATGCCATATTTTTCGATTACTCGAAAATCAACTCAGGTCAAGTCAGTGACGAAACATTTTGTTTTGTTGTGTTTTTACATGTGTCAAAAAACTCATCTACGATGTAGGATTCAACTCTACCAACGACTTCCTTGGCACCAAATTATGAAAACTCAAATCAAATCACCTGAATTCAACTAGAAGTTACATTTCAACCCTTTTCGCCTTTTTAAAATCACCTGCAACAGCAGTGAAATGCAAAAAATATTTTTTTGTGAATCCTTTCAGACTGTGGCTTGCTTTCAGACTGTTAATGAGAATCTGATTTTTCCTTGTATTTGAAAAGGGTGGCGCCTCAGCTCAAAGTATCCATAATTCTCAGCATATTTTTAATTCCAGTGTTTGGTCACTCAATTCTTATGGGTTAGTACCCATAAATGTACTACACTTTAGTATTGGTGTTCTAGTGTAAGATGTAAGTTTTGGACTAAATGGACATGCCTTTCACAATAGACTGTAGGAAGAAAACTCAGAAGCAAGCCATGACTTGTGGTGCACATTTGATCAGGCATTGTTTAGGCTGTAGTCATTTCAGTGTGGTATGGTGGATTAAAATCTTCCATACTGATGATTACCAGACAAAACCTGGTTATTAATCATTAATGTGAACTCTTAGTAGGCAATCCTCATGTTGTTATGAAGTGCATTCTGATGTGTGCCACAGCGTTTTACACATAGTGCATTTACCCAGATGACTGCTACAGTTTCACATAGTCCAGTTTAATCCCCAAACTGCCTAATAAATACCTGATTAAGGCTGAAAGCCAGTAAATAGCTGGATTAAACACATTTGGACAAACCTGTGCATCAAGACCACTGGCGCAAGCTTGAGCAAAAATTGAATTTCTATCTATTTCTATTCTTTTCATTATCTGCATTTGCTCTCTACAGCTCAAAGAAAAATAATTTCTGTGCTTATACATTTACCACTGGCTACATTTTGGCAGTTCAAAGTCAAGAAACTAGTTTCAAAAGCATCAGTTTTCAATTGCTGGTGGCTTTTCAGCTGGGTGGAAAGAAACTTTTGTTTTTTAATACTGACAATTCAATCTGATTAACAGAAAGACTTTGTTTCCGTCAGCAAACTATAAACAATAGACTGTGAGGAGTGTATGCTATTAAGGAAGGAAAGTGCAGCATTTGTTCAGGAAAAGACTATCCCACTGCATTTCCAGCTACTAGCCATGTCCCGCAGTGGAAGGAAAGGGAGGGTCCTGCTAGAGAATTGGGGGAAACTGTTGACGCAACAGAAACAGTTATTGCCATGTTTCTTCATGTCAGATCAGGATGTGTTATGGAGGCTATTTTGGCAAAATTCTTTTGTCTCTCTATTCAGCAGCCGGCCTAGAGATTTGACTTTTTAAAGACACATGTTATCGTAAAAGGTCCACTAGAGGGCAGACAACTGGTGAGAATGTTCCTGTTTGCAAGGAAGTTGGTTGAGGTTAAGACAGGCCACAAAGCCTCTGTTTGAAAGCTCATACTCTACTGCCTACTAACTACTATCCTAAAGAGAAAACAGTAACAACACACATAAACCACTGACATGTTAATCTCAACACAATGTAACATCCACATCTGTTGTCATGTAGGATGCGTCCTGGCAATCATGGTTCATTTTCTGGCATTTTACTGATAATAAACAACGCTCTGGCGTACTGGACATTTGTTTCCACATATTCTTAAGAGGAGAGAATGGTCTGTTGGGCAGCATTTTTTCACATAAGGGGAAATAGAAAAGGCACAGTTGTAACAGCATAGTATCAGAAGTAAGCAACAACATAGTGCTACTATTGAGTGAAAACCTTTTACCTTTAAAAAATGATCTTTTCATGAATTTTCAGTTTGATAGCCATGCGTTTTTTTGACATTTCACTACTGTTTTTCAATGGGTTTCATGGGGCCTAAGACCATGAAGCTTGATCAATCTAAAAAGGACGACTTCATTACGTAAAAACATAAAAATCACCTCAACTGGAGTCACTGGCTTTTTCCATAATGGCATCGATACAGCTAGAATTCAATTCTATGTAGTCACTTAGTCACTGTAGATATTTCCCAGAAACATGCTGTCCACTTAACTATCACCACATTCCTGGCCTTTTTTTTGTTGTGTTTGTATCTCATGCAGCTCAGTTTCCAAAGCCTTTAGAGATCTCATAAATCAGCAGCAGTGCAGGACTACTTTCTGTCTCTGTAACAGACAGTCCTTGTCTATCTAGTGTCTGTCTGCTCCTATCTTGAGCAACTGGCTCTTTAAGGGAATAGCACTCAAAGGTAACAGCTATGAGATCATCGGCTTGCGTTGTCATGGCAACAAAGGCTGTTGCAGCACTACTGAGAAATAAAATGGCTGGCATGGTGTCGCTCCCCCCCCTCCTCCCCTCCCCTCTTTCTCTTTGGTATCGCTGAACTGGAGCAGATTGGTTGTGACACCGTCCCCTTCTCCCGTGCCCCGTCCTGCCCTCTCACTTTCCTCCTTATTCTGTCCCTCCAACCATCCATTCACACTCACACATGTGAGTCAGCAGGAGTCTGCAGCAAGCAATAGCTGCCACACTGGACGTGATTAAGGTGATGCTTGGGTTTCCATTGTCAGCTCAGCCGCTGTCCACGCTGTAGTTACTGAATCAACCGGTGGAAATCACTGATTAGAAAGACGCTCAGATTAGCAAGCTCCTATCCTCGAATACACACCTTTTAATTATCATGTCCCTTCGGTCTTAGCTCTGTAAAGTCATTTCACTTACTGTCAAGTAAGTATTGGAGGTTGGACCGTGACACAAAAAAATATTCTTGTGCGAAAGGAGAAATAACGGTGGTTTAAGGGGCCCCTCATTCTTCAAGAGCATGTACACCACGGCTCATAAGGGAGAGAGAGAGAGAGAGAGAGAGGGGGAAGGGAGGGTGGGGGTGGAAACAGACATTAAGCCAAAGGTTGTGTGAGCCGGACATCATGTGAGGGCTGCATTTTGGTGTTCAGAGCTGTTGATATTTGCTCTCCTCTTTGCCTTATGTATGTCCTCGATCTCTCTTGCATCCTCTCTCCTCCCCTCCCCTCAGCCTCAATCACCCAGACACAGACGCATGCATGCTCACGCAGAATCGCGCGCAGCAGGCGGATGCGCGCATACACACACACACACACTCACACACACACACACATACTCACACACCCTTCCTGGAGGTGCTGGGAGCAGCTGCAGCATTAGCGTTGAAAGAGATTTGCCGTTGACTGGAGTTTGCATCCCCCTGTTAATGAATGGATGCTACAGCGATCAGCTTAGGAGCTTCTTCCATTGGATTGCGGGGAACAGTGGATATCTATTCTTGAATTTATTTATTTATTTCTATGCTCTCCATTTTTTTCTCCCCACCCTCTCCTGGTGTGCTGTTGTCGAAAGGACGATGGGGTCTTGTGCTTGATCGGATAAAGATGGAGGTGAACGTGGCGTCTCCAGTGCTTGGCATACTGTTGAGTTTTCACTGCCCATTAGGGTGAATGGAGCTTTTCTTTCTTTTTTTTAAGTGGGCTCTTTTGTTTTCCGGGGATCGGCCGAGCACTCCTGTGGTGAATTGAGCTATTGTCGAAGACTGGGCCTCTTAAGCTGTGAATCTTTGACCATCCATCCATTCCCTCCCTTCCATCCCCCTGTTACCTTTTACTTAGAGGAAAAAGCGGATCCCAAAACCTCCACTGAAATCTCTCCTTACCGTCCTCCTTGCTTCCAATGCCCCATTTCCCTCATCTCTACCCCTGCCCCCCCTCCTCTTCCCTGCTCCCTCCTCCCACATCAGAGCGGCTACGTAATGTGCCTCCCTACGCATGCAAATGGGGATGCTACAAATGGTGGCTGGGACTGATGCCGATGAAAGGGTGATGCCTCGCGCAATCACCTGCACCTCTACCGCCGCTGCCGCCGCTCCAGACCAGCCTGGGAAAACCCAGCAGCCGATGACAACCCACTACAGTCCGAATAGAGTCGATTGTAGCGCGCTCGTGGATGTAAATGAGACGTGTGTATGTGTGTGAATGTGCACACTGGTTCCTACCATGTCTGGTGTGTGATCGCTCTAGCGGGACGTTCTTACTGATGCGGGGGAGGCACTAAGCCTGAGGTTGGTCGACCTCCCCCTGCACCCCTCCTCCCCATTCCACCCCTTGTCCCAGTAGCCCCGGGGTGAAGGCCACCTGGCAGGGGTCACCATGAAGAAGAACCGCAGCAGCAATCTGCGGCGGGCCTGGCCCAGCTCTGATCTTTCCGAACGCCCGCTGGAGCGTAATCTCTCCCGTAGTGAGAAAGACGTCCGTGTGCAGAAACAGCATCTCCCTCCCCCTCCTCCTCCTCATTTCTCTCCGTCCCCGCCAGGTTACCGAGTGCCAGGTGAGTCCGACACTCCCACTGCCAGCAGCTCCACCCCTCTGTGCTCAGTGCTGCTCAGAGTTAGCATAGACAAAGTTGGATTTGGGAATGAAGCACAGAGTTTAAACAGACAATATTTTCATGTTAACAAATAAGAAATGTTGTTGATAGCTTCCCCACTATATATTGTCCTCTTTACTTTGCTCATGTATAATGCAAAGGACTGATATGTAATAGAAATAGAGGAGAAAGAGAAATATTTGTCACTAGACATTTGCTTAATCTGCAGATTTGTCTTATTATATTGATAACACATCTGGCTTGCTTTCAAATGTATTATATTGCGCCTCGATTGGTTCAAAGCTCTCAGTAACATCTTACTTTATGGCCTCTTTTTCCACTCATTTATCCTCAGTGAGCAAAATATAAGAGACAAATAAAACGAATGTGGGGAGCTCAAGTTTTTGTAATTTACAATATTTTCCAGAATGCCTGAAAGTCATGTCATCTTACAAGTTTGCATCACCTTTGGCTCAGAGTGTTTAATTCTAAAAGTGATTCATTTTCATAAATATTGTTGTGGTGTGGAGATTAAAAATGGCTTCTGGGCCGCCCCAGTTTATGGGTTTCTAGGTAAGGACTAATGTCCTTTCCTGGAAAACCATCAATTTACTGTGACTGTGATGATTTGAAACCCTTTTATTCCACGTTTGCATATTTGTCTGCTTTTTTTTGGCTTTGTAGTATGATCTGAAATAGTAAAATACCGAATGAGTTTCAACTTACTGCCCACACTCCTTCAAGAACTGCTCTGTATGCACTCACCCCAAAATTATAAAGTACTCTAATCTAAGTCCTTTCTGCGACACCTGGAGCTGAAGGGGACTCATGAAATTTTAACACATTGCGATATTAAGCGGAGATAACGTCATCAGTGTTGCTTAACTGACCATTGAGTCTTGGCATAGTGGTGAAGAGGCTCTGCACAGATTTCAGCACAGATAAGAAGACCATAGGCTGTAATTGAAGGCAAAAACTTTCACAAGTCACCAGTAGAAACTGACAGAAAGTCGGGATAGTATTGGGCAAGCCTGTGAGATGTCAAATAGAAGCTTTGATGTTATAGTGTCTAAATCTTATTTTTTGATACTCTATTGATCCCCGGAGAGGCAACTTTTGGCTTGCCCCCTTCACAGAGAGGTCAGAGGTCAGGGACAGCTGCCGCAAAGCCTGGATGTGGATTCAGTGTCTTGCTCAAGGACACTTCAGCAGGGCAGATACTTGATGTCATGGGGGCTTGAACCCCGGCCTTCTGGTTGAAGGATGATCTCACTACTCGCTACGCCACTGTCAACAAAGCAAGCTTAATTCAACAAAGAAAACAGCAAATTCAGTGTAAAAGCTCTCAATCTGGTGCTAAAAATTCAGTTAAATTCTGTCAAGTTTGAAGTAAGGTGGCTTTAACCTGTTGAGATACAACCAAAAGGATTTTGTAAGCTCCCCTTTCCATTTACAACATGAGATCCATGATGTGAATTGAATAGAAAGGTTGCAAGATTCAGATGATCTCGTAAGGTTATGGTCGCTGCTGCAGCTGCTTTGCTTTGTTAACCTGCGAGATACAGGAGGAATGAGAGGCTGTGGAAACACAGAAAGGAGGGGTGGAGCTGTTCCAGGCAGCATGCAAACCGCTGCTGTATGACCATTACATCATAGTCTCACACTCTGCGCCTGCTGTTCATTCATGATCTAACCGTTGTGTTTCTGCCTCCTCCTATAGGTGACGTGTCTCCGATCAGTATGTCACCTATCAGCCAGTCACAGTTCATCCCGCTGGGGGAAATCTTGTGCCTGGCCATCTCTGCTATGAACTCAGCCCACAAGCCTGTCACCCAGGAGGCTCTGGTGGAGCACCTCACTGCCAGCTTCCCAGGTACACCCCGTCCCACAATGGGATGGCATTAAAGCACAAAGAAACCAAGCTTTGGCATATACATATATATATATATATATATATATATATATATACATGTAAGGCATATATGGTCGGAAAAATGGAACATTCATAAAACACTAGGCTAGCAAAATGGCTTTCACTGATTTATATACATCTGTCATATTTTGGCATGTTGTCTCCTATATTGTTGCTAGTTGGTAGCTATTCCTCTCACTAAACACCTTCACTCTACAGCAGCTGCACAGCCACAATTAACTATATTTGTCTGGGAGACAGATTTACACACTTAGTCTCATTTGATAGGTATTTGACAGAGAGACCAGAGTTAAAGTGCTTCAATGGGGCAAAGCAATGTTCTATGTCGCTAGCCTGTTCACAGTGAAGCTTTATCTATCAATCCCTCTTCATGACATTCATGACCCAATTTGAATGATACATTTAGTTGAGATATTTCGTTGCTTAAAATCTCACAAATTGCATCTTAATCTAGGCGTCTAGGCAGGAAAAATACTTTAAAAGAGCTCTCAATTTGAATCCAGGATAATTCTGAAACACTGTCAATGAAACCAGTCCTAACTGTATCAAAATACAGATTACATAGTGATCCTCTTCAGCTCCCCAGCACAATTTTCGGAGCAAGTTAAGCCACTGTGTAGGAAATCATTTGGGAGCTGACCTCTCCAAACAGGGCAGATTCATCTTCCTAAGTCACCTATAGATTGTTAATACTGTAATTTTTAGCAATGGAGCCTATATTACTGCATTTATATTGATAAGTTAATGTATATGTAAGTTATATTTTACCATTAATGCAGTAAAGTATAATTCTAAACATGTATTTAGTATTATTTATCAGAGCTTTTAATTTTAGTATATCAGTATTGGTATGACAGTCTCAGTGCCAACATGTTAGGTATCCATTGGCTTTTTACCTTTTTGTCAAGTTATTTTTCACTGCTATGCTGCTATGCAATATAATTGATACAGCATTAGCTATATGGTGGATTTCAAGTGAGTAAACTGTCTTTCAAATTCAGCATTACTTCTATTCATACTTCTATTCAAAGCCAGATTTGAAAGGAGTTGAACTTATAAGTTGCATCATTTCTGTGTAAAAACTAACATAGGAGTGATGTAATGTCAGGCAACACCAAGGCCTTGATAGTCAAAGGTTATGAACAGCGTTGTTTTAAAGGCCACACTTTTAATGTTAAGTTTTGAATATTGTTATCGGTTAAGGACTTGAGCGATGGTACTATGCATGTTGATTAATTGTCAGAATGGGATCCTGAACCTCAGAAGTCATCTAGGAACTGCAATGTGTCTAGTTAAGATCCTATGGCCGTACAATTAGTTACTACATGGAGATTAAATCTTCGATTGTGTTTTGGTAAAGATATACTGGTAAAAATATACTCAGATCTATGCAAGCCTCAGAGTGACGTAGAGGTCACTTTATAGTAACTATCCATTGTAAAGTATTCATACTGAATTAGTCTTTGAGAACGGCCATGCAAAATACCTTAAATTAATTACCTCTTCAACAAATTTCTGTTTAAGAAAAGTGAGGCGACTGAACAAAAAATTGATAGACAAAAAAATGCTGACCATGTAAAACCTACCTAAAGTCTTTAAAGGAGGCACTAAAATAGAATATGAACTTCTCAGATCAATTTTGAGAGGAATCAACAAAATAAATTTAGATTGCTTTAAATGAGAAAGGAACATTCAAAGAATCAGCTGCTAAAGAACATCTCAATTCACTTGGTCTGTCATCACAAGCGTTGTAATATTGCTAAATGATTAGTTAATTATTAGTTAGCAATTTCACAAATTGGCAGTTCATTTATGCTCTGCTTTCCTGTCTTAAAAAATGCTTTTTTGTTGCCACTCTTTCCACAACGGTTGAGTCACTCCATATCTTCCATTATAACCTGAAAACTTAAATACCTCACATCTCCTTCTCCTGCTTGAGTTGCATTCTCCTCTCCTATATCTTTTCTCATCTACTTTCTTTAATATACTTTTGTCTTGATGTAAAAAAAAAAATCTTTAAATATTTGCTCCTCTTATATCCTTACTTAACACTTCACTTCATGTCTTTCATGATCGTTCCACTGTCAAACAAATGTTTTGTTACATCTGTTGTCAGTGGCTCTGACCTTTGCAATCTTCACTGTTGGCTGCCTGCGATATTGTTGATCTAGGAATTCAAAGTTAGTTTACTGTTGCACTTATTTCAAGTCACCTTGGAGTGTAAGATAAATGTCTAAAATATACTGTACATTTAAATGTAAAATTGCAGGACTACCAAATCTTACACACCTGCCATGAGGTTCACACTCTGAGCCACGAGACTCACTCTTCTCTGTCTTTCTCACACTCTCACTCCACAGGAAGCCACATGACAGTTATCAGTCATTTAAATTGCTGCTAAATAAAGACTAAGCACACACGTGGTTACTGGTGTTTTAGGTAGAGTACACATTTCTGTGTTTGTGACACCTGCATTTCTTTATCATGTTAGTTAAACATGAGCATGGGAGCAGTGTTTATATTAGTGCAGGAAAGGACAAAATGTGTGGACATTATATCAATTTATGTGATATTGTGCAATGTGCATGCATGAATTGTAATTACTTATGTGTGATGTATTCATTGTGAGTTTGTGATTCTGTATTGTAGTTAATCCATTCTGATCAGAGGGAACAAACTTTCCTAATTGTCCCCCATCAAAGGGGGGACTATGGATCGGCCTCCGTCCGTTAGTTCGTTCGTTAGTTAGTCACACTGTAATGTTGACTTTGTGCCGCTAGGGGGCGGCATTGACAATGAATGGGGACTCAGTGGTAAAGCAGGTCATACAGTTAAAATTATCATGCAATGTAGGGGACAATGAATGGGGACTCAGTGGTAAAGCAAGTTCTGTACAGTTCTGTTCAGTTAAAGTTATCATAGCTAACATAATAGTCTACACACGCTACACACTTGGAGACATCAGACTGGGTTGATGTGTTGAAGTGAGAGTCAATGGAGAATTTTTGGGCAAACCTCTAACCACAAGACACTGTAGTTATTGTACAGTTGTTGGACTGTTGTACTGTTATTGCACTCATCACTGCACTACCACTGTTGTGTTGACTGCTTATATCATATTACCACTTACCTACTGTACAATACCATATATCACTTATCATTTAGCATTTATATTATTCATAACACTCACGCTCTGTATGTTGTATTGTATATTGTATTATGAATTGTATTGTAGTGTGCATTGTGTAATGTACAGATTGTATTTATTGCGTATTGTAGTTCTTATATTTTGTACTGTATTGAGTAAAAACAGGACAATTACAGTTACTACATTTCAAGATATAACTTGTAAGCCTAATTCTGAGGAGAGTAGGCAACAGAAATATATGGCCAATCTGTCCTTTCATTGTCCCATACAAAAATGCTTATACAATTTCACTCATATTTCAAGTACACTCAGCAATCACTGACTGACCCAAGGGTGGAACTACATTACTGGTGGGGGACAACGTGTTTACTATTTGCTTGTTTATAATTGGTACAATCTGCATTAATCTTAAGTACCTCAACCAGTGCAGAGTTAAAAAAAAAAAACACAACCACAGGTTTCATACATTAATTGTCAATCTCTTGAATTGGGGTGACAAAAATATCATGCATATATCACATTTTGCACATACTGTAGCCCAGTTATGTTGGTCCCATGCTAGTTGTGTCTCATAATCTGCAAGTTATTACATTACTCATTGACAAGCTGAGACCTCTCTTATGAGAGTCATTCTCTTTTTCAATAGCAGCTCTCACATGGCACAGGGCACACAATGCTGAGGTTTTTCAACTATGATTGGTTCCTTTTGATTATTTCCTTAATATTCTCTTACTGTCTCACAAATGTCCCAATGCTCCCCGAGATGTTCTCAGTGTCCTGTATTTTAATTATTTGAATATCAGTAATACTATTTAAGTTCATAATTTTAAAAAAACCAACTGACTTTACCTCTAATCTGTGTGTCCCGTAGGTGTGCCTACACCGAGCTCAGAGGTTCTGCGGCACACCCTGAACATGCTGGTGCGAGAGAGGAAGATCTACCCAACACCAGAGGGCTACTTCATCGTCACTCCCCAGACCTACTTTATCACTCCCTCCCTCATCAGAACCAACAACAAGTGGTATCACCTGGAAGACCGGCTCCCAGAGCGCCAGCAGCAACAACAACAACAACAACAACAACAACAACAACAACAACAACAGCAGCAGCAGCAAACTCAGCAATGCACTTCGCCTCAGTCTGGCAATGTCACTCCATCTACACCTGGCTGCTTAAGAGAGAGGCCTCCACGCAAGAGCCACAATGACTCCTACAATTCTTTCCGGGAAGACCCATCCAGACTGCATGCGTCTGTGCTCCAAAGTAAGTCACCAAAGGAGCATAGGGGAGACTCGTATCAAAGCAAGCCGCCCAAGGATCACAATGGCGGAGAGCCTCCACCAAGCACGTCAGCCAAGGAGCACAGAGGAGAACCCCCATCGTACCCCTATCCCCCGCCCCCTACCCCCCCTGTTCAGCCACCACTTCAAGATCAAACCGATAAGAGCAAAAGCATCACTACTTTCCCTTATAAAACTGACACGCTTACCAAAAAAAAAGAGGGCAGTGGTGGTGGCGGCAGTGGTGAGAAGCAATCCAAGAGGTTTGGGCTCAGGCTGTTCAGATTGAGTTTCAAGAAGGACAAGATGAGGCAGTTGGCCACCTTCTCCGCCCAGTTCCCCCCGGAGGAATGGCCTCTTCGCGATGAGGACGTGCCAACCACCCCCATTCCCCGCGAAGTGGAGATGGAGATCATCCGTCGAATCAACCCTGACCTAACAGTGGAGAATGTTGCGAGGCACACCGCTGTAATGAAGAGGCTGGAGGAAGAACGTGCCCAGAAGAACAAGGCGGGGTCCGCGGCCCAGCACAGCGCACGCAGCAGACGGGGCAGGGGCCACAGGAGGGCGCCGCATGGTAAGTCCCGCTCACACAGCAAACCCCGGACGTCCCGGGGAGACCCATCTGAGGGCTCCAACTGGGACCTTGTCTTCATGGAAAGGGATTACCGCTTTTTTAGCCACTCGTTAGTTCGCTCACCTCGGGAGGCCATGTACACCTTGGAACGCAGGCGGAGCGGGGGTGCAACGTACCTGGTCCACAGCAACCCCAACATCACTGAATCGTACTGCCCCGTTACCCCTGAATGGGACGTGTCTGGGGAGCTAGCCAAAAGGAGGACGGAGATGCCCTTCCCAGAACCCTCACGTGGGACGTCCCAATCCAAAGTGCAAAGAAGTCACAGTCACAATCAGGACAGGAAGTCGCGTCACGAGAGATCGGACCAAGCTAAGGAACGCTCTCGGTCCATGGACAACTCTCTTAAGGGCCCGTCACTGGGCGCATCAGAAGACTTTGAACACAGTCTGGAGGAGCGTAGTCATTACTACACTGATGATGGTACCCTGCGGGCAACCCAGAAGTCCTCCCACTACTCAAGGATCATGTTCTCTGCTGCTAAGTTCCACTCTGATTTTAATGTGCCTGATTTGGGGAAAGGGAGTTTGGATGAGTCAAGGATCCGGAGTACAATGGAGAGGAACAAAAGCAGAGACAGCTTGCCAACTTACAATGAGCTGATGGGACTTTCTCCTAAGCCCTCAACAGATGAGTACTTCCAGTGCAATACGTCAAATGAAACAATCCTAACTGCCCCTTCGCCTCAGGCAAAATCAGAATATGACACATTAACCTCATCAGGGGGACTCCGAAAGGGCTCTCCAGCCGACCGCCAAACCCCTCACCTCACCTCTCCTCACACAATGGAGTACAAAGAGGACTTGTCGGCAACAAAGGGACAGAATGGCTCAGTCAGACTAACACCAAGCCAGACACCAGAGCCTGTGCAGAATGCCCGTTTGACGCCACACCAACACAATGTAGATCCTGGAGGGGGAGGCAGTGGTGTGGTGATCAAGAGAAAAGAGATCTTCAGCAAGGACACTTTGTTCAAACCTCCACACAATGCCTTGTCTGCAGGCTATGTGGATAGCAGCTACACCAAGTCTGGCACATTGCGAAAAGCCTCACATGCCAAATCAACAGAGGCCCTAGACAATCCTGAGCCCCAGCAGCCTTCCAATTCAGCCACTTCCTCAACGTCACCTGCAGTTTTACAGGGCTGCTTAGAGCCAACAGTCCCCTCAGCCTCCTTTGACTATTATAATGTATCAGAAGATGAGGAAGAGGAGGAGGCAGAGGAGGACTCGCACAAGGAGTTGGCAACAGCAGAGGACAACAAAGACCACGGGGAGGGAGGTGGTGGTGGTGGAGGGAATGGCAGCGGTGGGGAGGGAACCATGCAGTGGCTACTGGAGCGGGAGAAGGACCATGACCTGCAGCGAAAATTGGAAACCAATCTGACCTTACTTAGTCCGAAGGAGACAGAGAACAGCAGCAGCCAGAAGTCGGCCCACTCTGCCCGTTTGGACAGCATGGACAGCAGCAGTGTCACAGTGGACAGTGGATTCAACTCCCCCAGGTAGGCTGGTGTGCAAGATGAATTGTATATTATATACAATTGGAATGTGTTTATCATAACCCAATGTTATGATGGTAGTGTATACTCAAGCAGAATACAGGAGGAATACAGAATACAGAAGGACCTCAATTACTCCCAAGGGTTGGGAATTGCAGTCAAACCAGAGATTGACATACAGTATGTGGCTTTTAACAAAAAGTTGGTTAAAATGTATTGCAATTATAAAAGACATTCTTGAGGATTCAGAAACATATTCAGCCCATGATTAAATGCTAATTATTTTTTTTCGTATGATATTCAGATGATTTTTTGGCCTAAGAATCAGGTGAAATAGGAATGCAAAGTTTGATTCTCTTGTAATAACCATGCAGATATCAGAGACATGTATCCACTGCCAAAACTAAATTAATTTCAGTCATAGTGGTAACTGTGACCACTCTAAGGCCAAAGAACCCTTGTGATTATCAAATGAAATAATAGGAATTATCATTTGAGTACAATTTGAAGATAGAAGTAACATTTCAAACAGTGTTTTGGATCCCAGGAAAATATGTTTAATAATTGTATCCACTTTTTTCATGCATTTCAAGTTACCAAATATGTCAATCACTGATTAGAGCTCCATTCCTAACTCTTATAAATATATATAGGAGGTGATTCGTTCAAAATGAGATGATTCACCCTAACCTTAACTAGCACAAGGGATCGTTTCATCAGATACTGTGTTTTGGTTAAATGGAATTAGAAAGGAGCATAAAGATGGTGGCCTCCTGGACTGGCATCATCCAGTTGTCCCATCTATTCCACAGTCCAATGTGCACCCAGAGTTTCTGAAGGTTTCTCAAGAGTGCCAAGAATGGTTGCTGATGTTTTGGCATCTTGCGCTGTGGGACAGGAAATGACATCACAGAAGGAGGCTGCCATCTTTATGCACTTAAGGCCCAATTCAAGCTCATACTTAAACGTTGCACAATGTTTTTTATGTGCAATTCTGACTTTGGCTGTGGGGATATGTGGCTTCCTGCACGATGCACACTTGAGGTGTTGAATATGTAAATATGGTGTGTCCACCTTCACACTAAGTTACGCAGATTCTGACTTGGACACTAAGTTAATTTGTAAACTCCTTACCTTACTCACCTGAAACCCTACAATTTGTCTAATACTACCATCGGTTTCATGATGTAAAACAAGAAATCTGGATACCAAGGAATGCCGAATGACGTCAAATAGGATATCAAATGTTGAGTCACAAAAACTTGATGAGAATGAATCAGAGATAGTGCTGTCAGTTGGTCTATGAATAACTGGAATGGCATTTAAAGCAACTTGACAACTTTCCACAACTAAGCAAACAAGATGTGCTGTGCCGTTTATGTGCTTGAGTTCTTAAGGGTTGATCAAGACATAAAGGTAGGGCCGGGGAACAGAGGGTGCAAGAAATAATTTTCATGTGCCGAGTCTAACAGAAGCCCAGTGGGTCCAGTATTTACTTATGAAAAAACCCTGGATTGTTGAGTTGTGTCACTGTGTCGTCACTACATTACTATCTTTCTTAATCTTGACGGCAACAGATACATGATGAACAGTTTCAACTTTAAATTAGGGGCTGCAAAAACCTGTTCAACTGTTTAACAGATGGTTAACAAATGTACTAGCAAGTTATTTGTAATACAAAAGTTAAACATAAGTACAGTGCAACAATTTAACATTCGTAATTCATAACATTCATTAATGAAGCATCTATGCATTATTTGTCAATGATCAAATGATTTACACATCATTGGTAAACATAATGATACCTTCTTGGGCTCCTGAAGAAAGGCATGTACTGTAGGTCCAACTACACATGTACTGTATAAACATTAGGTAATGATGTACAAATGATGTTTTAGCAATAGTCTTCTTTACTTATGAATCAGATATAAAGTTTTAACTAATGCCGTGACAAACGATGTAAGTGACAAACATTTGTAATGTGATAAGTTGTTAATGCAATTTAATTAATCATTAACTCATAGTTTGTTGTGGCTTATAAACTTACATTTTTCTAAAATGTTACCGGTTCACACTGAATGACTATTTTTCCTGATAGGAAAATGTAGACATTAGAGCTTCTGTGTTGATTTTTAAAACTTTTTACAAATGAAGGAAACCTTTCCCTTTCTTACGATGAGTTTGCTCTTCCTTTTCATCTTCTCCCCCTTTTCTTCTTGATCTTCTTGTTCTTCCATTAAATTAGTTCTCAGCAACTACATTTTTTTATCTGCATATCCATCCCCACTCTATAATGTGCTTTAAACTACTTTCTGTTGTGTTTTAGTGGTATTTCTCTTACCAGCCAAGCACCGTTTATGCCATATACGGAGTTGTGGTGAAAAGTTGGTTTGATTTCATTGGATTTTGTATTTCATGATGTTTTTTGAAACTAAAGAATACTTGACATAATTTATGTATCTCTCTGCAGGACACGTGAAAGTCTGGCATCCAATACATCCAGCATAGTGGAGAGCAATAGACGGCAGAATCCAGCGCTGAGCCCCGGCCACATTGGCACCAGTGGTATCGGACTGCCATTCAGCTTTCGCGCCATCCCAGAACCCCCCACCACACAGCCTGAGAAACTACAGAAGTCATCTAACTGTCTGGCCTCCATCACCAGTGTCTGACAGGCAGCACAGACTGAGACGAAGGAGATGGGAAAGGTGGTGGAGGAGAGAGGCATGGGGAATGTGAGAGAGCGAGTGAGGTGTTTCACATTTTTGCCCTCACTTCCCCCTCTACCCATACACACACACACACACACACACACACACACACACATCTTCGGACTCCTGAGAATCCATTTACTGGGACTGTTACAGAAACAGGCATGGCTTCAAGAGACTGTTCCCACAGCTTCAAGAACTTAACTGCAAAAAAGAGAAGAAAAACAACAGAAATATCAAGACAGTTTTTTCCCCCACTGCAAGACCGCTGTAGGTTAAGAAACCTACCTGAAGTACTTTGATTTCGGTGACATGGATTCTAGTTTGGCTTATATCAAGATTCTTGATTATTGGTATTGGAAAGTAGTAGACTATAGGATTCAAGTTACATTTGGAAATATCAAAACTTTTTATAT
>NW_027279713.1:0-30000 GCF_046629955.1 Centroberyx affinis
CCTCCTCCACTCTCGCTTTTATATTTCTTGTCTTCGCCTGCCCTCTAAAGGCCAAAGGGCTTTGCGCTGTGTGTGTGTGTGTGTGTGTGTGTGTGTGTGTGTGTGTGTGTGTGTGTGTGTGTGTGTGTGTGTGTGTGTGTGTGTGTGTGTGTGTGTGTGTGTGTGTGTGTGTGTGTGTGTGTGTGTGTGTGTGTGTGAGAGAGAGAGAGTGTGTGTGTAGTAGTCAGACTGCATCTGGCTGGTGCATGAGGCAGTGGCTTTTGCTCGGCATGTGAATTCCCTCCCTGCGCCGTTGCTTCAGAGCTCAAGTCTTAGTGGGACATTCTCGCATGCATGTGCGTGCATGAACACACACGCATACACACACACACACACACACACACACACACACAGGATGCCGTAATTACCCTGTGCTCTCATGTAATCCCCCAGGTGTTGTATTTATCTCCACAGCAGCATATCTGACACCCAGCGCCAATACCTGGACTCACTTCAGTTGCTCTCCCTGATACCGGAGCCAGCACCAGAACCATACTATTCCCCAGCCACTAGTCTCCATAATAGTGAATGTGTCTGTGTCTGTGTGTGTGTTTGTCTGCATATATTCATCCATGTCTCTGTTTGTGGCCAACATGCGCACACATAGTCAATTTGGTTAAACAGTACACAATGCTGTTTTTATGTCCTTCTGTGAGAAAATGTGTATTTTAGCACCCGTGTTTATGACCTGTACTGTATGTTTGTAGTGAAGTAATGCAGTGGATTGCGTGGTAGGACAGTGACTGGGTAAGTGTATATTGTATTTCATGGCCCATTATGGAAAAAAAATAAGAAGCCCCTGATTGTATTGTCCAGTAGGTGGGAGCTAGATGTGTAGACAGGGAGCGAAACGCAGAGAAAATAAGAGATAAGTAAAAGAGACAGGCAGAAAGGCTTGGTGGAAATAAAAGAGGGAGAGTCAGGCAGGTAAATATGCAGATGTGACAAATGGTAGACTTCCAGAGACGGGTACACAACGACACACGCAGTTAGCTTTCAGGCAAACAGATCCACAGTCAAACAGACAGGCGCGCAGTCAGTCGCGCAGGCTTTCAGGCAAGCCGATAGACAGATCCGGAGCCAGGCAGAGCCCAGAGCCCTGCTGCAGGGGGCCCTCTCCTCCCCACACCAGAGTCATCCCCCTTGTCGGAGCCTGTCTGTCAGCCCGGCTGACACGGCGACGGCAGGGAGCGTGGCAGAACTCCACCTCTCGCTCTCTCGCATTTCTTTCTCCTCCTCGTTCGCTCTCTCTCTCGCTGATGACTCACATCTTGCGTGTGGGGGGTTGAGAAGGGTGAGCGAAGGGAAAGCTAAGCAAGCGACAGTGGTAGGTTGGATCAGATTGAAAGCACTGAAGCATATTGTAAAGTTATTTTATTTTACATGGGATTTCAGTTTCAGTTCAGCTTTGTCGTCATTCCAACTTCCACAAGTGCACAGTGGAAGAAAACGTTTTCTTGGGGGTCCCTGCTTATTAATACAAGGGAGGAAAGAGCATTGGGTATAATACAACAGTGCAACAAGACAATATAATACAACAATGCAATGGTAATTGGGAATCCAAGTATTGCAGTATTAACAGTTGTAGTATAAGTGTTGCATTGATTAAATCTCCCCCTTTTTGCTAGATTCTTATACATTATTTTACAATAACCTATTATTAGTATTTGCTGCTGCAATGAGCCAATTCCCCCAGGGAGGAATTTCAGTTTCATCTTAAGTGACTGACGCATTCATGTATTGCAGGAGTGTAAGTGCTGGTGCAAAGCCAGTCATATATTTAGTATATATGTCATTATATGCGTATATTTGAGTATTTTCGCTGTTTTCTCTTTAGTTGGCTGCACCTTTGCCAGCCTTTTGGATGTGCAAGTGCATGTCCTTTCATTCTGCTCTGCACCTAGCAAATAATAATCCTCTCTACCATGTACCACTGAAGGGCAGTTCAGGTGTCCCTGTACCGCGCCAGCTGAAGAAAAGCAGAAGCAATCATTTTTGACGAAAGGAGAAGTGTAGTCCATAAACCTTGTCGTCCCTTCTTCCTTTTTCTTCCGCCGGTTGAAAACACTCAGCAGAGTGTCAGATTGGTCGTCCAGGCTTAAAGGCCCCATGCAGAACTCGGTCCAAGGCTGGTCCTCTGAATGGAAGCCGCAGAACGGCACACATTGTGAACAAAAACAGCCTTGGTCTTCAAAAAAAAGCCCCCCCCCCCCCCCCCCCCCCTTTTTTTTTTTTTTTTCAAAGCTCACCCAGGACTGAAATTTTCCAGCAGACATGATGTTGCCTGTGCTCATGTGTCTGTATGTAGTGTGATAGAGGTGGTTAAAAAATTTTTTTTTAAAAATTGTGGTGGCCCCGAAAGCCTCCCCAGTGTGTCAGGCCATGGCTGGCTCCACACATTAGAGCCACTCTCACTGGATGGGCCTAATAGCAAGGACACCTTGTTATGGAGTGCCTGGTGCTTATGAACTGCTGTGAACAAACTCACTCTTCTTTTGCATATGCTAAGTCTCTCTCTCTTTCCCTCTCTTCCTCTCTCTCTCTCTCTGTCTGTCTCTCTCTCTTCTCTCCCACTCTCTCTGTCTGTCTCTGTCTCTCTCTCTCCCCTCTCTTTCTTCTCTCTCTCTCTCTCTCTCTCTCTCTCTCTCTCTCTCTCTCTCTCTCTCTCTCTCTCTCTCTCTCTCTCTCTCTCTCTCTCTCTCTCTCTCTCTCTCTCTCTCTCTCTCTCTCTCTCTCTCTCTCTCTCTCTCTCTCCCTGTCCTGTGCCTTTCTCTAGTGGCCACTTTGATCAAATCTGTGCTCTTACGTCCTTGACTGCTGCCCCCGCCGCCTGACCCCTGCATTTGAAATTTCCCCGCTTATGTAAAAGTTTATGTAGATTAACGCCACAATTTATGCAGATTGAGTTTTGCCACTCAAGCTTGAAGCACTAAAGGTAGATGAGCGCTGACCTTCGCCGGTACCTGCTACGTGAGCTCTCGCCATTTATCTCATAACTACTACTCACAGCGCTAGTTAGTTGGCGGACAGAGAGATTTCAGAATTTATGAGGTTCTATTTTCAAGTTTTGAAAGGATATGGATTATTATTATTTTTATACAATGAATTTTCTACTATTGTTTTTTGCCAGAATTGCATTGGGAGGTAAGTGTGGCTTATTTCATGCTGCCCAAAAAAATTCACCAATTCAGCAATAGTTGCTCAAAGGTCGAATGCTGCCTCTGATCATGGCAGCACAGACAAACACGCACACACCTACACACATTATTGTCCTTCCTTTAAAACCTCATGCTTCCTCCAGCCTCACGGTGTCTGTCAAATAGAAACAACTGCCAGCGGTGGTATCAAGCAGCCTTTCACCCGTCTGTGTGTCACGCCAAGCCTCCACAGAGCCGTAAACTCGCTCACAAGTGGCAGCGGCATCGCCGGGGTTGAGCAGTCAAGTGCCATCAAGAGCAGTTTGCCATAGAAATGGGTCCATCTGAAAGCAAACAAAGGGCTCACACTTGACTCGACCAGCTCCAGATAGGCTAAGTGTGCATGGGCCCACCTGACACTGGAAAATGGCTTTCAGTCTGAACAGAGACAGCAGAAGAGTAGAGGGAGAGGAGACAGTAAATGTCATCGTTATAACTCGACTTGCTTTGTGTGTGTGTGTGTGTGGGGGGGGGGGGGGAATAACGGCGACCGTCATGTTGTTCAGTTTGAATGTGGAGTAGAAAGGCTAAAAGGGTAAACTCAAGGTTATTGGAGATGTGTGCTGAAAGTGTACATATCTGTATGTGCTGTGCCATTTTAGCAGCGTTAACATTGCTGTGCCTCATCCTCCTCTCAGTGAAATCAAATCACCGTCTTTGAAATAGCAAGCCTAAACATATTTGTATAAGTGCTGTGTCTTTGCTGTGTCTCTACAAAACATTTTCAAAAAACTTGACATATCTTAGCTGTATAAAATGTGTAGTTTTTACAGCACAATGTCATCTCCTCTCCTGTTGTTTCAAGTTTGTCATCTGGCACTCCCCGGCGGGCCTATGTGAGAGTGGAGATAGTGATGAGCTCCCTCACACAATTACATCAGAAAGCTAACGGGGAAGCAGAGCCTCCATTAGGTCACTAACCCTCTGTCCCTTTTACACAAACATGATGTGACCCGCCAGTCACACATTTAAAACAAGGTGTCAACTGAAGTTAGTGCTGAAGTGAGCTAAAAGCCCTGGCTGGCACTGAAGCCCAGTGGGGAAACAGCTGTTCACTTTAACTCCCCACTTCACTGTGTGTGCGTGGGAGAGAGCAAATGTGTGTGTGTGTGTGTGCCTGTGTGTGTGTGTCTGTGTGTGTATGTCTGTGCACTATTTATATTTGTTGCCGTGTCCTGCCACTGACCCGTACAGTGTCTCTTCCGCCTTATTTGATAATGATGCTGCCTGGCTTGGCTGCATCAGCGTGGTGTGTGTCATGATATTATCATGATGTTTCAGCTGGCTGTGTGCATTAGACTCATTAACCTCCTAATCTCAGGCCAATCTGCCAATTTAAAATCTAATATTTGAAATCTGATTGATACCTATTACTGTGCTGTAGCTTGCAAAAAAATACAGGCGTATGTTACCAATTATGAAAATTTAAAGTTACATTTAATGTCCATGGCCTGAGGTTCTCTGCCCTAATTTCTTAACAAGTGCTTTCATATGATGTCATTTGCAACAAGTGTGCAGCATCCCTCTCAAGCATTTGGTTAAATTAAATCTGGGAGGCAAAATGGTGCGACTAAAGGCAACTTGTATTTGTGAAGATAGATGAAATACTGATCACAGGTCAAAGGGCATTTATATTTGTGTATTCAGGTTTTCTGTATATAATGCATACATGTAAGGTCATGCAATCTAATCCTGTGTATCTCTGCCCTCTCCAGGCTCAGTTCTCCTCCAGCAGACCGACGGAAACGGACGGACTGCGCTGGATCTGGTCTCCATGGCAACCCAGAGGGAGGAGCTCGTCCGCAGCGCGCAGGTGGGTGACTCGACCCTGGACGACCAAGTGTCGCAGGTGAGGGACCTGCCGCTCCTGGAGGCCGGGTCCTCCCTGCTCGCCCACCTCATCTTCTCCTACCGCCAGGAGAGGGGCCTGCTGGGCCGCACGCAGCCCGACGACAAGGCCCGCAGCCTGGGCTACAAGCTGGCCAGGGCCCTGGAGAGCCACTCCCTCCAGAGGGTGACCTCCGGCTGGGCGGACCAGCGAACGGTGAGGCTGGCAGAGGATGCGGAAGCGCTGCTGGGGCTGGGGAGAGGGAGCGACCTGGGGCAGGTGTCTCGGGCCGTGAGGGAGTGCGAGGGAGAGAACACGCGCTTCCTGATGGACATACTGGAGGATCTGAAGTCTCGGGGAACAGCGCTAGTTGCCGATCTCTGACACGGGGTGAACGGACAACACGCTGAGAACGACTTCTCTGAAATATGCACACAAGCAGCACACACACCTTCTGGCCTTCTGTCAGCAAGAGTGTGATGCATCAGTGAACTCTAATGCTCTCTTCTTCTGTTTTCCCATTTGGGCAAACAGGTAAATATTTTTGTTGATGTTTGTTTTTACCGAGATACTATTTTATACCAGTTTCACCGATTATACTGAATGTGGTGCCTTGTTTTGTTTCAAAATATTTTATGCTTTGCCAATATATCTGAAACCGAAAAATGTTCTATTTATATTGAATCTTTTGTGTTGAGTTGCCTGTTGCTTTACTTTAACTCTGTTCCTGTTACTACCTCAAGTTTTATTTTTCTACAGCTACTTTCCTTCTGTCTAGTGATTAGATGTATTTTCACATGTTTTCAATAAGTATATTATTTATAACGAATATGAGTGAAAATACATTGTCAAACTGACACTTTCATGCTACTATGACAGAACATTTTGAATAAATAAGAGAATTGCATCAGCAGATCAGAATATTTACTTCAATGTGTGTGTGTGTCGGGGGGGGGGGGATATTTAAATTAACTTTTAGGGGCTCATGACAGATGGAGTGCCTTCATGTGGGGACCACATCGAAAGAAAGAGTAAAAACCACTCTTCACAAAAAGTCATCCTGGTTTGGGACGCTGGAGTCTGGGGTCTGGACCCACGGGGCATAGCCCAGCCGCACAGACAGCAGTGAGGAATGAGCCACTTCCTGAGGGGGACATGAATGGAGAGAGGGGCTGGGGGAGGCCGGGTGGGAGATGGAGGTGAGGAGAGGGGGATTTGAACCTGAAATGTGAGCGTGCTTGGTGTCTGCTTGAGGCGGGGAGATGAATGGCCTCATATTCCCTCGGCCCGGTCCGGTGTTGGCTTGAATAAATGGGTTCGTCCCTAAGGAAAATGTCACTTCATTTCTGCAATAATTCTTTGACAAAAATGAGACACTCTGAAGATGATAAAAAATATTTAATCTCGTTTGTTTTTTCTTTCTTTCTTTTTTTTTCAAAATAAGCGACATACATCAGGTGCATTTTATTTGTCGAACCAGAAATTTACATCATATTTTCTTATCGCTTTCCCCCGCTCCTGACCCACCCGCGTCTCAGCCCCTTATCCCCGTTCCCTGAAATGTCATTGGTCAGAATTGGGCACATGAAGATGATGTCACAGGCAGGCAACATTGCAGGCGAAAAAAAAAAAAGATCTCAGAGAGAAAACGAGGCAGGCATACACCTACTTTACAATATCATCAACACCAGACCATCGACAGGCATACTGTATAAAATACAACCATAAATTAACAAGTGGTTAGCTATGTACAGTATCATTCAAAAAATAAATAGTCTAGTTTTAACCTGGTGCAAATAAAAGTGCTTTTTTCCTTTACAGCTGTCAGTCTGATACATTCCTTTTTTAGAATCTATATTTCCTCTACATCATACAAAATAAAAACACTTTGGTTTGCTTGCGAACACAGCCAAAACCAAATAAAAAACAAAATTACAAAAAGAAAGGGTATTTGGATGCAATACCACACGATACTCACCACAAGTTACTGTAAAATGATACTACATACAGTAGTAGACACATACATATTCAGGTATTCCAGCAGTCCCTTCAGGCATTATAAAAAGCCATCCTTCAAGAGCCAGAGAGTGTGTTTGTTGAGGAGGCTATAATCAGTCTGCGACGCTGCTCTTGGGGGACAGCCTGTTATTGTCTTTCAAGTGGATTCTTCAAAACAACAAAACCAAATCAATGGCCCTCCAGAGTGACAGATCTGAGCCTGTTGATATTTAAGCATGGAGACGGATGCAAAGAAAGGGGGGGAAAGAGGGAGAAAGAGAGAGCGGGAGTGGGGTGGAGGCGATGGCAACGAGACAGACGGGGTGAGAGAACGACAGGATGGCAGAGGAGAGCAAGAGTCAAAGTGGGGGGTTAAAGTGATAAAGACAGACAGATAGACAGACAGACAGACAAAGGGGAACAGGAACAAGAGAAAGGTGGAGAGAGAGAGAGAGAGAGAGAGATGGAGGCAGGGATCAGTCGGATGAGAGGAGACCTCCTCGAATGTAGCCTGGGCTGTGATCTTTCAACAGATGCTCAGAGAGAGGCCCGGGAGACTCTTCCTTCAGACAGGGTCGCAACCCCGCTCACTGACGAATGAGGGAACCGCAGAGAGAGCAAATGCAGAGAAGGATGATGGGAAGAGGGATCTGAAATAGCACAACACACGCACGCACGCACACACACACATAAGCCTCGATCCCTGACATCTCAGGCCTAAGTCCCCTCAGAGCCTTGTCTTGTCACACAGCGGCTGGCTGCTCATCTAGCTGACGGCATTCTCCACCACCAAACTCCACACCAAACACAGCAGCTGGCACTTTTGCTGCGCACGTACACACACACACACACACACGCACAAAGAGGCTTTTACTGTACGTACGCATGCTGACACACACAGACACACATCAGTCTACAGCTAGAGGGGAGAGACAATTCTAACACACACCAACACTGAGAAAAGCAACATGTCTTTGATTGCATAAACATGTGTATACACATACGCTCTTACACACAGTTCACATACACAAGCCCCTGTCTCTGGAAAGAGAGATCAAAGTTGAGCTGTGGGCACAGGAGGTGGGGCAGATGGAGAGGGCGGCCAGCCTGGGGCACAGCATCACACAGAGCGTGTGTGTGTTTGTGTGTGTGTGTGTGTGTGTGTGTGTGTGTGTGTGTGTGCCTGAGAGCGAAAGAGTGTGCATGCACAAGTGGATGTTATGTTTTCCTCTGTGAGCAACTGGGTATGTGTGTGCGGGATCTCCTAGAGAGCATGTGCATTCACATGAGAGTATGCCTTCTTTTATGCGCGTGTGTGCATGCGTGTGTGCATGTGTGTGTGTGTGTGTGTGTGTGTGTACGCTTGTGTGCATGGATGCTTGCGCGTGTGCCCACCGAGGCAAACACATGGGGAGATGAGAGGAGAGGAGACCAGCCTTTCAAACAAGATTAGGGCTGTGCCTGCCTAAAGGCCTGCCTGCCTGGCGACACTCTCTGCATAGACCGGGTGACATCTATATTAGCGCCGCAGCAGCAAGCCCAGTCTGCTGCCCCTCTGTTGATAGAGAGGGAGAGGAGGTGGGTGCCTGTCTGTCTGTCTGTCTGTCTGTCTGACTGTCTGACTGACTGACCAACTGACTGACTGGGGATTTTGACATGTGTTTAAGGGCTAAAACAATGCTACAGTACAATTATCTGGGCATTTAGTAGTGATGCGGGTTCAGTGGCACAACGCCAGCTGTCTCATGCTCGTACAATGTTGTCCTTTTTTTCCCTCTGATGATTATTATCTGATGATGATTATGTAATCCCAATCTATTTTTGGGAAGCATAAAGAGACTCTGGAAGATACTGTGATCTAAACTGACACCATTGTCCAAAGTTTGATTTTTTGGATTCAAATACACTTCGAACTGATTACCAAACAATACTAGAAAAGCAAATCTGGCCATTGCGCTAAAAGCACGGATACCACCAAAGGCTTTTCAATCATTCGCTCCAGTTTTGTGTTTAGTAGCAGGACATATCTGGAGGCTAACAAGCTAATTGCTAATCAACTTGGCTGGCCGAGTCGGAGTGGAAACGATCCAAACGGCTGCCAGTGAACATAACATCATTACCACATCCAAGTGGGAGGGGGGGATAGATACTTCAGTATAAAAACAATTTGAAAATATAAACATATTGCCAAAACCATTGAATGACTAGAATAGTAGAAAAAAAAGCTTGTATTCTATTGCAGCACGATATTGCAGAATGTTAGTATAAGGCTCGTATTTCGACAAACATGGATGCACTCGATATGTCATTTTGGAACGGTCAGTAGAAATGCTAAAACTCATTGTTTTACTCTTTGTGTGACACTTGTGGCAAGCAAACGGACAGGAGAGTCCTGCGAGCTGTCAGAGTGATGGAGAGAAGAGTCGTTCACATGGCTGAGAAAAAGGTCAAGCCTTCCATCCATCCTTCCCACTCGACATGAAAATCAATCAAAAGCATAACAACGATAAGAATAATTCAAGATATTTCTCATACTCTTCTCTCTTTTTCCTTTTTTTTTTTTACAAAATTACACTTCAGGAATCTGAACTGTACATCATGTATAATTGAAGACAGAAAAGGATTTAGAGAGAGAGAAGAGAGAAAAAAAACAGACAAATAAAAAAAAAAGAGGAGGGGGAGCTGTGCTGGTCCAGGCCCGTCTTCCTCTGCTCCTCGGTGTCCAGTAATAGACGAAGAGAAGAAAAGTGGAGAAGAGAGGAGTCAGTGGGCGGACGCAGTCATCTACCCGGGGTTGTTTTTCTTCCTTTTATTTGGACTGGGATTGGGATCCAGTTTCAGCTCTCGGTACTGCACCTGTTAAAACACACACACACACACACACAGGCACACACACGCACACACACCACCCGGTCAGGTGGAGAGAGCAAAAGGATGCTGGAATAGCACAGAAACCCTCCAGAGGCTCTCTGTGTCCAACTGTGTGGAACAGTGGCCTCGGGGAAGGGATTACACACTGATTACAACATACACACACACGTGCAGACACACATACACACACGCATAGACACACGCAAACGCATGTACACACACGCACACACACACACACATAAAATACAATACATGCACACTTGTTTTCAAAGCTCCAAATACACCCGTGCTCACACACACACACTTGCACACACACACATACACACACTTCCACAGCTGTGGAACAGTGGCCTAAGGGAAGGGATCACACAAACAAACAGAGAACAGGGCAAGGGCTCATGGGAAAGCTTGGAGAGACTACAGAGTCATCTCGGCATGGCGAGGTGGTGAGGAGAGAAAGGGCAGAGAGATGGGAAGGAGACAGAAGGTAGAAAACGCAGCTTAACCCTTTCAAAACCAAAACCTGTGCTTGGCCGCTAGTTATTCCAGCATCAAAGATACTACTGATCACACACTGACTGTGTTTGTTAGCTTGGTTACTGTACTGTGCAGGAACTGTCTGGGGGTTATGAGGAGCGACCATCTAATTAGGGACAAATTCCTTTTGGATGAACGGAAACCACTCTCATCCTGAATGATTAATCCTCAGTTTATGTAGAACAAAGGGGGCTATTAGAAAAAGGAGGCAGGTCACTTGATACATCTGCCTCTCTGGGAGAAACACACATCTGAGCCTGGGTTTCTGTACAGGTAGACCTACATCTGAGCATCCATAACCTCTGCTGGCCAGAGAGGTCTATAATCAATGGATACCAGATAAGACTGAAGCTGACTTCATGACACCCTGGTCCTCCTTCCAGAGAGGTAGAGATACCTGTCAGCCTTTAGAACCTAGCATTAATTCGTAGCCTGATCAATATTTCCTGTTTTGTTTTTTTTAACTACTGCTTAAAGAGAAATCACACCGGTACGAAACACCTCAGTGAAACTTTAATCCAAAACACCATACAGCACCATGTGTGCACACATTTTTAGTGGCCCTCATGGGAATTAAGCCCCTAACCCCCGGCAGTCTGAGTGCCTTGCTCTACCTGTTGAGCTACAAAGACCTTTTGTATTCTTTGCCCTTTCTTAGCCCATTGTTTTGCATATTATTTTTGGATAACCCATTATTTGGATAGTCCAATGTCAATACTCAACTACCAGTTGACAAAAAGTAGATGTGCAGTAAATTCACTAAATTTTTTAAATTTGCTGAATCTCTATATACTTTGTAACCCGAACACTGACCCCATTTTTAATCTTAACCCTAACCCAGAAGATGAATATCTATAGGCTAATTTTAACACTATTATATCACCTGAAACTCAGTAGACTTTTTGAGTGAGTTATAGCCATTTGATAGTAAGTTATCAGGTATCAGCAGTGGACTGTCCAAATAAAGTGTGACCTATTTTTTTCCCGCAGGGAACAGTTTCCTATTTGATGTGATGCTTTGCAAACAAAGATGGTGAACAGAGCCTAGAAAGACACCGCTCTTCAGTGATGGACACTCATACACAAGTACATCACAGTGGCTGAGCCTCAAAAACCATAGACTGTCACTCTAGCATAGTCTCGCACTTTCAGATGCACACACACGCACGCACGCACGCCCGCACGCACGCCCGCACGCACACAAACACACACACACACACACACATAGTCGCTAGCCTAGACAGTTTCAAGACACTGACAAGCACTAGCCACTGAATCAGAATAATAATAAAAAAAACAACAGAGACTTAACAGTCACAGCACCAAAGAGCCAGTATCGTCTGTGGGATCCCTCCTAGGCTGACGTACTGTAGGCTACTCTGTCTGTCTGACTGACTGACACCCGCTCTGATTCTCCAGGCAGACAACAAACTGACGTCAATACAGTCTCTCTGTTCTGTCTCAGGGTGGGTCTGTAGCTGCTGCGGACGGGAACAGCAGCACGTCTCAACGCTGGCTGGGAGCAGCCTTTTATCATCCATCTTCTACTGGTTACCACTGTCGCTTCACTGAAGGGCTCCAGTATCCTCTGCCTCTACATCTGACATGCAAACCCAATGAAGATACATGCATACACACACAGGTATGAGCACTTGCAAAGGGAATGTACACACACACAACCCACGTCTCCCACCCCACGCAGACACCGCTCCAACCCCATGTCATTAAAATCCCATACCAATCCACACACACACACACAGTTCCTCTCTCACAGCGGTGGTCACCAATGTCCCATAAAGGTGCTTAGAGAGTGGTTAGGCTAGCATGTGTTCCTCTCCTCGCCTCACTAGGCAGCCAGACTGCACTGATTCAGGCCCCCGATACTCCTCGCTGTCCGCAGCCCCCGGCCCCGCAAGGCAAGCTAACATCTGACTAAACACCTGTACAAATAAAGACTGGTTCACGGTGAATGTTGGATAGAGAGAGAGGAGGACAGAGGAAGAAACAGAGACAGAGAGAGAGAGAGAAATAGAGAGAGAGATGGTCTGGATGATTCTGGTGATGAGAAAATAATCCATGTAGAGAAAACAAGGGAGGAAGGGATAAGGGAAGTGAGAGGAAGGAGGGATGGAAAAAAGAAACAGAAAGACAGACAGACCAGAGGAGGAACACAGAAAGAGACAGTGAGAGACAGAGGGAGTGGACGGTGACAAACTAACATAGGAAATAAGGAGAGAAAACAAAGAGAGAGAAGAAGAGACCGGGGTGAGACAGAGGGAGAGCTGCGGACAGTCGGGCGATGACAGATACTGTTCTCATGTGGGTGTGGATCCTTTTATAGCCCAGCCAACTAAAGCAGACAACGGAGCAAAGACCCAGGGGAGAGAGAGAGACGGGTTTATATGGCCCCATCTGTGTGTGTGTGTGTGTGTGTGTGTGTGCGTGTGCGTGTGTGTGTGGGTAGTTTCATTATGTGTGCTTAGGGGACCATGACAGTCCTGGCGGAGTGCCCACATAGATTGCGATCACTGACAGCGGTGCGTCCGATGGATGAACAAGTGAATGAATGGATGAATGGTTTAATTCAGTCATGAATGACAGAGTGACTAACAGCACATCTGCACATGGTGTAGTTACAAGAATACATATCTGTTAACATCAAATGATTGCCATTACATCCGCAAACAATCCACCAACTGTTACCCTAATGTTGGAAATGTTCTTTTCTCCATGTATAACTCCCTCTCACTCATCGTTTGCTACAAGCTTGAAACAAGCCACCTCGCATCCCAAAGTGGGACAGGTATCGTATGGGATCACTGGCTGTTAGTGGTCCCATTATACGGCCAAACGCCTACAACAGCGAAAAAAAAAAAAGGAGGAAGACAGCAATTTAATTCTGCATGTTGACATTCCTATCCAAACAAAAATCTGTGCATACGAACAAAGAAAAGTTTTCATGTCAGGAGAAAGTAGGTTTTCCTTTCTCATGAAGAGAAGGGAAGGGGACAGGAAAAAAAAGAAAGGAAGAAGAAACAACAATATCTCAATCAAATGAGAGATTCGCTGTGAAGAGCTGCCAGCCAAGAGACACGGGGCTCGCACGTCACGAGTTCAATTCCACCTTTACGGGTGACAGGCCTGCCTGGCGCTATACCCTTGGCGCCCCGCTCACCTCGCCTAATAGCACACACACACACACAGGCACACACAGGCACCCAGCAGATGCAAACAACAAGAGCTAGTTAACGTCAAAAAAGAGAGGCAGCGAGGAGAAAGTGGGACGTTAACAAAATAAAAGAAAGCGGAATAGGGCGAGAGTAAAAAGTGCGGTAACGCGGCGAGCTTATAAGCAATTTGGTAGCGAGAGTAGGGAGCTCAAAGGGAACATCGACAGGAGAGGCAGTGGGTAAAGACCCAGCGCCGCTCAAAGGCTGCTCCACCCTCGCTCCTCTCCTCTCCTCTCCCAAATGTTGACAGTACAACTGCAAAACAGGCTTTGAAGTGCGCTCTGCTGAAGGGGCGCCGTGTACCAGCGAGTGCTTCGTTTAACGGTGTTATACACAAAGCGTCCCGAGACCCAGCTCTCTCTCTGTCTCTCTCTCTCTGTCTCTCATTCTCTCCCTATCTCTCTCTCTCCCTCTCCCACTGAAACCTTTGACAGTGTTTTGATGATGCCGAGGTGGGCAGACAGACGAGGCGAGACCAAGGTGGATGACGGTGAGCAAAAAAGGCAAATAGGCAAGTAAATAAATCAAGTCAAGAAAGAAGGCAAAGGAGCAACATTTTAATGATACTATCCTATTCTGTTTCTAGCCATTTCCACAGAGCGGGGAAACTCAGAGCTGGTTTCATCTCCTGTGACGCCTAACCTAGCATAAGGGTTATTAAATGCTCTCAGAGAAAAACAATTGTGTACAGTTCAGACACCCAAAGATCGGAGGATTCAGCACTAACGTCTATTGTTGGGAGAGAAAAAGCATGTCAAGGTGACATAAGCTGGTGAGCAGAAGAAAAAAAAGACACACACACACACACACACACACACACAAAGTGAGGAAAGTTTTGCCTGTTAGTTGCTGCGGTGCTGCACCTACTGAATAGTGACTAATTGGCCACTTGCAGTGAAATGTTTAAATTTGTCACAAAAGCGAGAGAGGGAGGGAAGGACAAAGGGAGGGAGAGAGAGACCTCTGGCTCAGAGACGGTGGATGGTGAATGATGGTGTCTGGCAATGATTCAACCTCTAACTATCCTGCCTTTGACCTTTTGACCCCTGTGCGTCCAATCAGGGTCATCTTCAGCATGACTGTTGCCTAAAAATATTACCCCCAACGCCCCAATGTCCATTAGGAGCTAAATTGGAATTCATGTCTATTTTTGTACTGGGGGGGTTGATCCTGCTACTTTACGCCGATCATAAAGGACCACTTGGCATGCTAATTGCCTTGGCCCTACTTATGCACTCCCTAGCTCACATGGCTAATGGCGTCGTAAAACATGCTAGTGCGCCGACACGTCCCAAACGCCAGGTAGGGAATACTTAGCACTCTAACCGTGCTCGGTTTGGCCTCGTTTAAGAGGACATGAAGGATTCCCCCGTAATGACCGTAAAGATAGCTTACCCCGGCGTAAGATCCCAGCCAGATACAGGATACAGCTACCTAGAGGGGGAGAGCCACTCTCTCTCACATACACATGCACCCCTGCACACACACACACACACACACACACACACTGAGGACAGCCTTTAACATTACAGCTCACGGGGGGACATAACGACTTAAGTAAACTGATCAGCTGGTAAAAAAGGAACTCTGTGGTGTAAGTGTGAGTTTTCTCTGCCTGTTGCCGTACCCATATACCAGTAGGGATTTGGTCCTTAAAGGAGGTTTGACAGTGCTGTTAGGGGCCCGGTGTCAGTGATTTGGAGAGCTTGGTTTAACACACACACACACACACACGGCCCATGTAGTTTGTGCTTAGTTTACCACTGATGAGGGCTGAGGAGACGGACATGATTCGGAGACACCCTCTCTATAGGATTTCAGGTGGCCATAGTGTATATGTACTTTATGGGGAGAGATGGAGGATGAGCAAAACTATGAGAGTACAAAAGCTGTTCCACAGTGACGCTGAAGTGCTATGCAGCCATATACAGTATGATGGACTATGGCCCAGTGTGGC
Organism: Centroberyx affinis; assembly: GCF_046629955.1. Taxonomy (NCBI): domain Eukaryota; kingdom Metazoa; phylum Chordata; class Actinopteri; order Beryciformes; family Berycidae; genus Centroberyx; species Centroberyx affinis. The sequence goes on from NW_027279713.1 coordinate 15,658, forward strand.
TGCCCTTTGTATATAAAGTCATTAGAACCTCATCAGTTCTGGCTACACTGAAGCACCTCCAAATGATGCGGAACACTGAACTGGCCCCAACCCACCTCACACACACTACTGCTGGGAGAAGATGTGTGTCTATGTGTGTGTGTGTGTGTATGTGTTAGGTCACACCGGGGCCCTGAAATAGCACTTCATTAGTCATCCACGGTGTCAGGCATAGTGGGCCCCTGAACCAATGCCAGTGGGTGCCACGGACACGTGCCCGTGAGGGGACGCTCCATTTGGACCCCAGCACCTCTCTGTAACATCCCAGAGCCTCCTGGGCCTGGTCCCCACGGGCCACTGTGACCCAGAAAGGCGGGGCCAGGCAATGAGGTGAACCACCACCGGAGGCAGCGGCGGGACGCACCGCAGAGCAGAACGTTCTGGTCCGTTTTTAGCCGGCGTCCTCACAGCGGGGTTTCTTCCCTGCAAACTAACCTTTACATACAGTGAGAAAGTGATCAGCACAGGTCTTAGTTCTTTACCGGTTGGATGAGAGGTGACTTACAATTTTACCTCCTTCATCTCTGTTTGTATGCTTTGGTAAGAATGATTTAAATCTATCTTCTCCTTTTCTTACAAATCTCTGCTTCAATCTGCTAAACTCAGATTTTTCATCAAATTGGAATAGCCTCCCAGTTCTCTACCTCACACTTCCTAACAGTGTCAGTTGATATGAGATCTTATTTTATACAGATGAGACTCCCTCGTCCTAAACAATCAAACCAATCAACCCCATTCAGCAATCAGCTCCATCCATACCTCTTTTCCTCCTTCCTTCCTCCCTCTCTCTCTGTTTCCACCCCATCTGTCTTTCCTACCCTAAAATCTCCTCTTACCCCTCTCCATTGGTCTTTCACCCTCATTACTCCATAAGCCTCCAAACTGTCACTGAAACCTGGCAACAATTACCATTCCAGCAGCTGCAGCAATAACAGTTACAGTAGCAGTTACAGTATTACTTATACAGTAGGCACAGCTCCAGCACCAGGAGCACCAGACCAGACCAGCCTGTCTGACCCCCCCTTCCCCAGCCAGCAGGCCCTCATTAGGGGCCTTGTAAAGGCCTCGTACCTGCCGGGCCTGGGCCCCTCCACTTCTCCGGCCCTTCAGGCTCCAGGTGTGTAAGGTGGCTGCACTTCACCAGAGGGGACAGCTTGGGCTCATTTGGGCCGACGGCTACCTGCTTAGTGCCTATCACTGTAGCAGGCCCCAGAAAACTATGAAACTGTAAAACCGCACGGGGGCGGAGAGGGGGAGAGCATGCGGAGGGGGGTTGGCAGGGGCGGGGAGGGGAGCAAGGATTATGACCCTGTAAAGATGAAAGAGGTCGCGGGCAACAAGCGATCAAAGAGGAAGTGTGTCGGCGCTGATGTGGCAGGGGATTGGTTGGATCAGAGGCCCCAGCTAGTTCAGCCTTGGTCTGCATGCGTGTATGTGTGTGCATGTGTGTGTGTTGAACTCAGCACAGCGGGGCTTAACGGCCACAGCGGACACCATCAGTGCCGGATAACACAACGACTTTCACAAGCTGCCGCTTAATTGCAGTTTAAACAGCACCTTGTCCTAGGCAGCGCAGCATGTTAAGAGAGTTAACATACACACACACACAGACACACACAGACACACACACAGGCACACATCAGCACCCCTACACACCTATATTTTACCCTAACAAAGCGTCCTCACTCTTCAGCTGCAGAGTTAATCCGATCTCACGGTTAATGTAGAAGCAAAACCGCATGAGGCTGGTTAACTGTTGGTTTACACTCTGTTCTAATTACTAGCATAGCTGGAAAACAACAGCTAATGGTGTGTGTGTGTGTGTGTGTGTGTCTGTGTGTCTGTGTGTCTGTGTGTGTGTCTGTGTGTGTGCGTGTGTGTGTGTGTGTGTGTGTGTGTGTGTGTGTGTGTGTGAGTGCGTGTGTGTATGGAGTCAATCAGCCTAGTTATATGCTGGGCACTAAACTCACTTAACCTTGTTATCTTATTACCTAGCTCCAGTATTGTATGTGGAAATTGAATTAGATCAGGAAGCTATTAATAGGAAAACATAGAAAGGATTTTGAAACAATTAGATTAAACGTCTCCATGGCATAACAATGGAAAGTCAGTATATTGTACGTAAACAGTATAACAGTGACGTGAATGAACCGAGCCAGAGGCTGAGAAGAGGAAAGAGACAGAAAAGTGAGAAAGAGCAAGAGAGAGAAGGGATAACAGAAGGAGCCCTAGCCCTTGCCCACGTCAGAGACTGACAAACATGGAGTATAAAGGATGAAAAGGAAGAGAGAAAGACAAAAGTGGAAAGTTCACCCACCACTTGTACGTCTGAGGGCACTCGGGACAGGAAGTCTAGCAGCTCGTTGTTATCGATGGTGTACGGGTCTCGCAGCTTCTTGGTGAATTTATTCACCCCTTTACAGGGAGAGAGAGAGAGAGAGAGAGAGAGAGAGAGAGAGAGAGAGAGAGAGAGAGAGAGAGGGTGGGGGCAGATAAGAAAGAGATGGGAGGGAAGGAGGGAAAGCTCATCAGCACATACTATATGTTGTGTTATAGCCTTCATGGATGCTGCGCTCTCTCTTTCTGATTCTGTTGAACACAGTGTAGTGTTCAGTGAATATACACTACTGTATATCATCAAAGGGCTCTCATAGACCTTCAAGGTACCATTGGAACCATTGTGGACAAGATTTTTTTGTCTTTCTCAGTCCATGAGAGTGTACTGCACATTCAACTCTGACTGACAGGAAAAACATGTTATTACTATTTCTATGCTTTTTCTCACAATACAGAAAAGCAGAAAGCAATGTTCAATGCCCAATCAGTAAAATGTCAACAAGAAATAATTATTCTGCCAGAAGTTTACTTAGAGATTTTTTGGAGGAAAATGTTTTTTTAATAATAATAATTTCATGTACTGTATGAGAATGATAAAAACATCTGTACTATCAGTAAATATGCAACTCCACGGCTCTATACCACTGCAGCTCACCCCAGGCTAGTACGATGTATCGCAGAGGGATGAAGTAGATGATGACGGTGGCCACACCGAGAGCCACAATGGCAAGCCAACTTAGGAAAGGCACAGTCCAGTTAAATGTGCTGGAAACAGAGGAAAACAGGACTGTAAAAATTAGGAGGCACAACAAAGCTCAGTCCAGCCGAACTTGCTGGGAAAGAGAGAGATAGGAGTCACTAAGGGCATTTTAATACTTCTGAACCAAAACAAGCTGATCTGGACCGCCCTGCAATAGCCTGGTTACAAATTCATTACACTGACTGGAACTGTGCAGAAGGAAATGGAAATCAAAGTAACCTCACCTAAAGCATTACAGGTCAGCATTGCAGGGTAAAAATGGACTGAATCAATGCAATACACAGTATCTAATCAGTAAAATGTCCTCAACTTCTCAGAAAAAAAAAAATATTTCCAACTTCACATGCACTTCAATTTAATTTAAAATGCTTTCAACTGTGCCTGAAAAAACAACCTGTAGCCAGGCACACTTTTTTTTTTTCATTCCAATTTTCAATCCAAATGAAATTCTCTGCCTTCCCTGTGCCTTGTATGGATCTGAGGGAATGAGTGTGAAGGTGCATATGTACACTAACAGTCAAAAGTTTGGACACACCTCATTTTTCTCACTTTTCCACATTTTAGATTAATAGTAAAGATTTCTTTATTTTTTCCACAACTTCACTATTTATATTTGTCTGAGAAACAAATTTCAAGCATTTAAGCAGAAGCCTTTAGATCAAAATGACTTTAAGATAATGAAAAACATAGTACATTCAATCAGGTGTGTCCAAACTTTTGACTGGTAGTGTATACGGGTGCAAACTCATGGTTCTGTGTGTGTTTCAGCTAACTGGGGGTCATGCGGGGCTAAGTGAGATGTGACGGATAGACAGACAGACGGCCTGTTTGTCTGTCTCTCGGCGCTGGGTGTCACGCTGGCAGCGTTTCCTAAGAGCAGCACTGAGTTAGACTTGGGCTGGCAAGGGGAAGCGGGGCAACCTGGCACCGCGGAACAACACTGGGACGAGCAGAGCAGAGGAGAGCAGAGCAGAGGAGAGCAGAGCGGGCCGGGTGCCGAGGAGCGGGCTTACGACTCACTTCTTTATCCTCTCGCCATAGGAGGCCACTTCATCCAGCGCATTCTGCACGCTGATGCACACGTCCTGAATGGCGTACAGCTTGTTCATGAAGCCCTTTCTCTCCGAGTCCTGCGAGAGGACAGATAGAGAGTCGCAAGAGTGAAAGAAAGCGAGGGTGAGGGAGAAAAAGAGGGGGAGAGAGAGAGAGAGAGAGAGAGAGAGAGAGAAGGGAGGAGAGAGGAGAGAGAGAGAGAGAGAGGAGAGAGAAGACAGAGGCTGGGCACAGGCATCTTTGTGAAAACAATACATTTTAAATAGCGTCAAAGACTTGAAGAGGGGAGCCAAATCACCGGATATCCTGCTTGAACTGACGGAGTGCTTTCATTCCAGGCAGTAATAGAGATATAAAGTCGGCAGAACAAATCAAAATGTTTTCCTCCTTACAAAGCGCACACAGGAAAATTTGAATATGTGAATAGAGAGGCAGAATTAAACTGAAAGCCGAATGGATACATCAATCTTTGGGCGCTCTTTCTCTCTCTCTGTTGCTGCCAAGAGAGCTAGGAAGACCGGGCAGAGCCCTCTTTTGTTCTGCTGGCTGGCACACTGTGATGATGTCACCAGCAGTGACATCATTATCATCCTTATTAACGCCGTCACCCACCATGAAGAGCTCTTCCTTTTCAACTTTTGATGGTTGAGAACTTGAGAATATTGTGAGCGGGGGGAAAGAGACCGCAAACTAGGCAGGCAATCTCGAATCTACAATCCCCTCTTATTGAAACAAAGTGAAGAAGTTAAGAAGTCATGCAACAGTCAACGAGCTGCCTGCTGACTGACTGACAGGCAGGGACAGGACAGATCTAGACAGAATGAGGTGACAGAGAGTGATAGAGAGTGGTTGGGTGCGTGAGGACATAAACACGCAGACTGGTTGAGGCTGGATGTGGTTGGTGGGCATGCTTGGAAGAGAACAGGGGGCATTAACAAGGAGGGCTATCTGTTACCAGTAGAAGTCAGCGACAAGAGAGTCCAGTGGTACAGTCATGGTTGGGCAGTTTGCAGTATAACAATAGCAGGGGATATTTAACAAGCTGGCAAAGGAAAGGGCATTTATTATAAGAAGAAGTTAAACTAAACTAAAGGCTTAAGCAAAATCAAGAGCTGATGGCATAACCTCGGCTGGCCACCCAATGAGTTATTATGTACCTTTTTTTTTTTTTTTTAGAAAGACAGCATGTACAGCAATATCTGTGTTATTGATGAAGATGGATGGACATTGTTAGAGTATAGAAGAGAAACTTGTGAGTAATCCCTATCATTAAACCCAAAGAGGACAGTGGAGCAGTCATAGACACAAAACCCCCCGGACCCCAGAGGCCTTTACCACAATTCCCTCCTAGGAGCCAGCCCCCCCATCCCACCAAAGCCCCCCCATTGAGCCCAAAAGCACCCCTCCACTGCCCCAATCCAGCCCCCCCGCCCGCCCTCCTCTTTCTGCTCTCCGTCCAGGATCAGATAATGTGAAAAATGAACCATGGAGCAGGCAGGGAGACCACATGGCCTCCCCAGAAAAACCACACAAGACAAATAGATATAATTAGACAGCGTCCCTGGGTTATTTTTCTTCGCAAATATTTTACAAGACTCCCTTTCTTTCTTCCTCCCTCTCTCCTCCTCTCCTCGGCCCTTTCCTCCGAGTCCATCTGTTTTTCATTGCTCACTCAAACAAATCTCGGGGTGCAGGGTCTATTGTGCTGGGCTGGGTTAGGCCGAGCCGAGCCGGGCCGGGCCGGGTCAGGCCGTTTTTATTTTCGGGCTCAGGCTCGGACTCGGGGGAGGCTGTTTGAGGGCCAGGGGAGTGGTGTGAGAGAGCGGGCGGGGGTGGAGAGGATAGGTCAGAGGTCATCAGAGTATAAACCATTGCCACATGCCCCTCGGACTGCGGTCTGACTCCTATTTCCTGTCTTCAAACAAGGCTGAGGGAGGCGGGAGGTAGCAATAACACGGAGGGCCACGGAGAGCCTTGTTTTCCCAGCTCCCCCGCACACTGCGCACATATGGAGCCAGGCAACCTGTTCTTATAATGGAACCTAATATACACACAAACACACACGCACACATACACACACACCCTACAGCTATTAGATAAGGTTGATCTGAACACCTGGTCTTGCTGTGTGGCTCTGAAAACTATTTTATATCCCGTCACAGATTAGAGGATGAGGGCCCATAACTTCTAAAAGCATTTGCTTTCTTTACTGTCTTCCCCCGGTGACCTTGACTCTCTGAGCAAGTTTGTCTTCGCCTGTAATGTCACCGCTGATAGGCAGGGAGCTGATGTGCAGGATGCTGACGAGAGTGACAGGGGCGTTCACAGATCACTGTCAAGGTCAAACGAGGCTTGTTAAAATCCCCTCAAACGTTTAGAAAGAGCAGCATACAACAGACACACAGTATATAGTCTTTATATATACTGTTATATTTCTGGGAGCAGAGCTTGACTTTGATATTCAACTGTATCTGGGGAGAAAATGGGGAAATATTTGAACCAGTGGAGGTGAGCTTACACTTACACAGCCTCAAGAGTGGATACATCACTTGCATAATAGGTTAAATCAAGGACTCTCACGTTTTCATTATATTCTAAATCCACACAGTTCACTGTTGATACTTTTTACGATTCTTTGTGTGGTGTGTGTGTGTGTGTGTGTGTGTGTGGCAACCAAGAGTTCACATGTGATATGTGATGAGAACATGGTGTTCCAGTCCTGACCCGCTTCCCGCCACACTCAGGAGGAGTACGGGGTCTTTACAGGAGACTTAGGGCCTGTATTTCTGTCTGTCTTCCAGTGTCTGTCAGGGAGACTAAGTGGGTTTGTTTGGAGACCTGAAGGCAAGGCTAATAAAATGAAATCTATGAGACCTCTGCTCTGCGTTGGCTACAGTTGCAGCCACGTTAATGCTAAAAGTATGCTACAAATCCCAGCACCTCTGACAACAATGTTCTGACAGATGATGCATCATGGCTTGACTCAATCAGACAGATGCGGTAATAAGCCTGCCTAATGCCTAAGCCTGCTTTTAATGGGAAATGGTGGTGTGTTATAGCAATGCTCCTGTCAGTCTCTGAATTGTCAGCAAGGTAGGATGATAGAGAACATTCTTTCAGTAGGATTTAATCTAAGAGAATGCTAAATGTATCTATTGATATGTATAGTTTACTGTCTATTGTATGTCCTGAAAACACATTCCCTTGTCCTAAATGTACGGTCCTGTTGTCCCTATACCATGCCTGCCTCTATGTACTGTACATATGTCACTATGTGAATTGTCGTTATGTCTCTGTGCCAACAGCACCAAGAGAATTTCCTGCACACCTTTTGTACTTGGGAAATAAATTCTGATTCTGAATCTGATTCTGAGATGAATCCTACAGATCTAATACTACTTCTAGTAGTGCCATTTTGTGTCCTCAACCAATTTAAACTGAATGCGTACTAGAAATGATTGCAAATGTGACATTAAATGAAAGCAGAATATATAAGGAAATATCAAAACAGTAAATACTGTATAGTTTTACAGCCTGATTTGTGGTTTGATAGCAAAATTGATTTTGTCAAAACATATTTTTACAATGTTCATGACCAACAGTACATTGCTGGTGCAAAATTCATCACTATTTGGGTCTCCTGAATGTATGTTTCAGAGTGTATCACAGTTTACTGTATCTAACATAAATACCAAGGCACCTTGAGGCCTTCGCACACATCTCTCTCGTTCTTATTCTTGTTCTCTTTTCGTCTCTTTCTTTACCTGTCTGTCTTTCTGTCTGCCTGTCTCTCTCTTTACCTCCCCTATATGATTTGTTTTCCAATCTGTGGCATACGGCCCAATAGTATGTGAGTTAAAGATGAAGTCAGAGGAACAACGCACCACTCTGTATTAGGGACAATCTGTGTATCCGGTGAATGAAAGGTTTCTATGTGAGGGAGAAACTTCCTGACATCAATTAACTCTCATCAGTTTGGTTGCAGTAATATTTAGTGAGCTTGTGTCTTTTGTTGCATCTTTTGTGTTTATGTCCGGAGTTTGCATCATTGTTTGTACGTGTGTGTATGTGTGTGTGATACGACATGTCAGCCATGCGCTCATCAGTTTACCGCTGAGCCAACCTGTGTATGAATATGTGGAGCAGGCTGCGCCATGGGAGTGCTCCCATCAGGGGAGACAGAGGAGGGAAGGCTCGTTACAGTGATGTGAGCTGTTTGCATGTGTTAAGGAGAAACAACCTTCAGTGACACCAGAGAGAACCCTGGTACACACACACACACACACACACACACACACACACACACCACACACACACACACACAGAAACAGCCAAGTCAGGCTAACCACATTGCACTTGGTGGTAAATTGTGGTAAACAAATGCGGTAAACTCTTTTAAACACATTATTAAATATTTAACAAAGGAAAGATGCACAATGTCTCCGTACTCTCGACTCTGCTCCCATTTCTCTTTCACAGAGATAGCATCATAGCAGAGTATATGCAAAAGTGCAAAGTGAGCAGTTGTAAACTTTGCAAAGACAGTTTGTTCTTCACTGACCCAAGGCCTAGAGCTAAACAAGAGAGAGGTCACTGAGGACTTAGCCTATTACTATGGACTCAAATATCTGTCCTATATCTACTGGGTGGAAATAGAGAGAGCCATTTGAGACTGTTTTAACCTCCGATCACATTGTTCTCCCTGCTGGGTTACACCATAAAAATGATAAACCTAACAGCTATAATGTCGCAGCATATATCCCATCACACCACAAAATGAGTCTGAACCACAAGTGGCTGCTGCTCATTGCTGTGTGCTAAAATTGCACCTGTTTTTCTTTGTCTGTTTTTCTTTTTCCCCTCTCTCTCTCTGGCAGCACAGTAAAAATTGAAATGTCATATAAAACGTGACAGGATGCTAATATGTGGCTCCCAGAGGGCATCTGAAAGTGTTCTTGTTGATTTTGTAACCGCAGATAGAGCCAGCATCCTTCCATTTCCACCCCTGAAAAAAAAAAAAAACATTGTAAAGTTGAGTCAAGCTGGGGAACGCTTTAGGGGTGACACCAATTCAATTTCCAAAGCCCATGTAGGAATTAGGAATGACAGAATAACAAATAGCGCATACAATTAGTATCTACAGCTTAAAACTAGATTTGTTGTTTTCTCTTCTACTAAGCTAAATATGGGGATGAGAAAACAAAAATTGTAGTGTTTTTTACCCACAAAACATTACATTTGCCTATGCTAGGTTTTAAATGTAAAAATCATAATTTAGTAATTGATAAAGTCTATAAACACTATCCACTTGTATATGAAGAGGCTTGTTCACAGATACAGCTGTGAGTAGTAGATCTAGTATTACTTTATTTAATTCTATAGATGAGTTGGGATGATGAGTGATATGCTAAGTAAATTGCCATTATACTGCAGAGTAGAAAGTAAGTAATATAAACCCTTTATGAATTAAAATTCAAAACAGTAAAATGTTCAGATGACTAAAATTCAACATCTTATTTCTAATATATGAAACAAGCATGAATACTTCTATTGCAAAATGCTCCAGACAGTCTTATTTGATGTTGAAAAGTATCTTATTTCTTCCAAGGATATCCAAACAGTTAACAGGTCATATTGTGCATTCTTGTGTTTTTGTTCATCATGCTCATACCATTCAATGAATCAGTCAAATTTAGCCAAATTTTGATGAATTTAGGCATTGGTTTACAAAACTGCCATAATCCATAACTCTAAAGGGTCTCTTGATCTTTATACTTAATGTTCATTTAAAAGTAAATTTGTCCAGTACTAAAATCGTATTTTTATTGAGTGAAAGCATGGGCCAGTGGGGTGAGATGCTTTCATTTGTTTCCAGTATAAATCAACTTATTTCAAGAATCTTGAACTAAGCAACATTATCTTGATGCTAAATAATGATGAAATTATCTCAGATTGTCATGTTTTAAAGGAAACTATTTAAGACAATAATAATCCAAACAACTGGTAAAGATTAAATTTTTTACATTTATAAAGCACTTTTTATCTTTGATGCTGACCATGAAACAGGCCCTTCTCCTACAACAGCGTTTTTTTTGCAAACCAATTACTGGCCTTAAAATAAAAACTGTGTGTTTGAATAGTGCCCATTTCACATAGTCCCACCGCCGCTGGGGAGTGAGGAGGCACAGATTTTACCCCTTGGGAGCTAGAGGGGCCCCTAGGGAAAAAAAAAATAAAAAAAAGTTGGAGAGCCACTGCCCTAGAAGAGTGTCTCTCTTCTGTCAGGGAATGACAACAAGACAAGACAAAGGCCCTCCGACCAGCCTCAGATACCACCATGCAACCTGGCACCTCGCCAGCGCCACATGAAAGAGGCAGATGTTCCGTTTTTTTTTTTTTTTTAAGCTGCGGTTTTAATAAATAATTTATCCCATACAACAACTAATCCACGGGCGAATGTGGGGAATACATCTCTATTTCCCTCCCTCTCTTTTTATCATAAACACATAAATATCTGTTTAACCAGGGCGTTGAGATGCTCTGCACGTCCTCCTGGCCCTCATCAAGCAGCTCACACACACACAAAGGCCACGCTAAGATGTGAAGGGGCGTTCCACTCCCACAGGCCCTAACGGTTGAATGGGAGGGGGGTACGTGTGTGTGTGTGTACGTGTGTGTACAGTAGGCGCAAACACGCGTCTTTGAGAAGCAGTGTGCGCTCTAAGGGTTGCTCTGACAAAGCCAAAGTCAAACTCCAGTTAAGACTGTCAGCTGAAGGTGGACCAGGCAGACACAATGCTCTCTAGTACTAATTAGTCTCTTCACCCAGCCTGGTCCCATAGCGAGGATAAATATACACATATGTAAAGGAGAGAGATGGAGGGAGAGAGAGAGAGAGATAAGGAGAGAGAGAGAGAGGGAGAGGGGGAATCAAAGGAGGTGGAGGTGGCTTATTTTCGGTTTGACCTCTGCTTCCCATCCTAAAGAGAAAGGTTTCTGGTGTTACGAGTGTATGTGTGTGTGTGTGTGTGTGTGTGTGTGTGTGTGTGTGTGTGTGTGTGTGTGTGTGTGTGTGTGTGCCTCTAATGTGTCTGGGTGGCAGGAGGTTGTTTGCCACTGATCACCCTTACCCATCTCCCCCTGGGGCCTCTCATCACCTCCACCACACCAGCCACTCCATCAGACTCAAGGTCGGAGACACACACACACACACACACAAATGCCCCTTCCCCAAACGCCACCACCGCACACGCACATCGATGACTACCACCCCTCAACTCCAGCGCTCGATCACTTCCCCTTCCTCACCCCCACCCCGCCACCCGCCACCCACCACCCGACCCCCCCTCCACCCTCCCACCTCCCACCTCCCACCTCCCACCCCCCTGCCCGATTCTCCCCCACCTTGCCTCACCTCTGCTCCCCTGCTCCTGCGCTCTCCTTCCCCTGTCCTTCCCAGGATCCAGCCTGGCAGAGTGTGATGAATGGGACTCCATTACTCTTGTCCTCTGTTGGCCTGGTTTAGCTGCTTTCCTCTAGCCCGTCTCCCCGTCTGCCCGTCTGTCTGTCTGCCCGTCTGTCTGTCTGTCTGTATGTCTGTCTCTGTCTCTCTGCCTGGGCTGCCTTACAACAGCTGGTACTGTACAATCTCCCACTCTGTATTACTTTGTTTTGGCTGCGCCCCAAGATGAGGGTAAAGGGAAACTTTGACGATACACAGATGGGTGTTTTTTTTTTAACTTCAGATGAAGTATAGCATGTCATAATTAGTTTAGCAAGATGATCCATTTTTAAAAACATACGTATATAATCTTTTTTTGATTCTGAAAGGTGGACCATGGATCTAGAGTTTCTATTCTATTCTGTTCTATTTGCTAAATAAATAAAGATTCTGAACTACTCTATATTGCATAAATTTTTCATGAATTAAAAATTAAAATGAGAATCATCATCAGTGACACATCAGCATGCTTGCTGACATGTTTTCACTAATCATGACAGTCTTACTCTTGTTCGGGCTTAATTACATCCGATTCATCACCTAGCTCTGCAAAAATCTTGCTAACTTCGGCATACCTTTAATTACATATTCATGTTCAGAGAGACACAGGCAATAGAAACAGCTGTAGGATTCACTGTTTTAAACCTTGTTTTGGAAGAAAAAAAAAGACGGAACGAGAGTGCATCGCTATGAAGTGAGGGGATCACGTCTTCAAAAAAGTAAATAAAATATGCATCCTCTCTGTGCTCATTACAGATTTATGACTCTTGTTAAAAGAAAAGGTGGCGGCTGCCTCCTAACATGTCTGACTTTCAAATTCAGACGACACCGCTGTCAAGTGTTGTGCTCCAGATTCCGTCCAATGAGAGACCGGGAGGGCTGAGTGTGTGCCATCTTCAACATCCAACTCGGTGAGAGTCTGGAAGAGAGTTACTTTGGCTGGTTCAGAGCACACAAGAACTCCTCACCTACAGAGCAGCGAGTGCTAGTCTGAGTCCTTTGATGCATAGTTCATCAGTCAAAAAGTTCAGTTGGTTCAGCCGATCTTGTGTATGTGATTCAGAACAATAACAGTTGGTGGAGTAGACATTGCCGCATTAGGCATAATGAGCATTGGGATTTGCTGCCGCAATATGAAATAATTTTGCTGCTGCTGTAGCAAGTTTTAAGGCAAAGCATACATCAAATCACCCCAACACCCACCCACCCACCCACCCACACACACACGCACACACCCCATCGCACACACAAAGCTCCCAAAGTCCCCATCAGAAAATTATAGTTTGTTAGGTGCTTGTTATTTGTGATTTAGAGGTCATAAGGCAATCAGCATCAACAAAACAGTCATTATGTATGAAAAGAATATAATTAGTGCTATTTAATAAAAACCTAAAAAATCTCAAAAGTCTATATTTGGCAAAAAAGTATGCCAACGCGGTCGAAGATGTGATTTTAATGCCTTATGTCCCCTGTCACTGTATAGATTATAGGCAAAACAGGTAGCAGAACAGCAGTGCACTCGCCTCACTCCCCATGTCACCCTTTGGTACCTCAAGTCCCACAAGGAGAATGTAGTGAACACACACCGTCACACCTCCTTCTACAGCTATCACCTCAGTCTATAGCAGTCTACAGTGCTACAAGGAAGTCACACAAAACGATGGGAGCAGCCTTCCATGCTGGAGCCCCGTTACCTCCTCCTCCCTCCCCTCCTCTCGCCATCACCTGAGAGAGCAGGCTGAGACGGGGGCCTCGGGGCGGGGCGGGGCGGGACGGGGGTGAGGGCCGAGCGTGCAGTGTGTGCGTGTTTGAGCGAGACGAGGACAAGGGACAGGTACAGAAACCCCCCCACCCCCGGACGGCACGGCAGGCAGGCCGCCGGACAGACGATGAGCTAAGGAGGAAGCCGGAAGACAGCGACACACACCATTAGGAGTCAGCGTCAGACCCACACACGTACACACTTACCACCATCACTCGTATCCACTCAAAGTGCCAGGAAGCCAATATATCCTCGAGGATATGGCTTTCAGGCAGTCGACCGTCCTCCCAGGGGCCTGGTTTAGGGTCCTTGTGGATAGATTACAGTAAGAGGTTTTTTTTACAACCCAGGGAAATGAAGGTGTAAGGGTTAAATAACAAAGACCAAGAGTTAGAGAAAGAGGGGAAAGAGTTGAGAGAGTGAGAGAAAGAGCGAGCCGGAGAATGAGAGAAAGCAAAAGACAAAGAGAGAGATGTGTATCTGGAGGGAACAGAGATAGAGAGAGATGATCCACCTGATGTATGTGTGTGACAGAGAGGAAAAACAAACAAACAATGTGGTGCATTTTGCATAGCGAGACAATACCCCTCCATGCCTCTTTCACCCTCCTTTTTGTTTTCATTCCCCCCTCTATTAGCCAAACATGATTAAAATGCAGTTCCTACCAGCGTCTCTGCTGAACAACGGGAAAAAAAGAGAGAGAGACAGAGGGGAAGAAAAATGAGGCGGAAAAGTCAAAAGCATCTTTTACAGCGTGACGCTTTTCATCCTTCACAGGCGGTGAGAAGAAAAGAACACAGACGTTCAAACTTTTTTTTTCCTTCCCCTCTCTCCCTCTCCTCCGCTCTCTCCATCCCCCATTCTCCTCAGCAGCTGAAAACCCCCATGATA